>NC_084481.1:178670308-178970308 GCF_030035675.1 Rhineura floridana | reverse complement strand
GAGTAAGGGGACAATTATTCAAGCAATTTGGGTAATTAATAGTAGTAACTTTACCCGGGACGTGGAAGAATGACTTGGGCATGGGTTGCCTTGCTGCAGAATCTAGGGCTTTCAAGATTTCAAACAGTGGTTTAAAGTTAAATTTCTTATAGGCAGGAGGCTTCCCATTCTTCACATTCTTTGGTTTCTTGCCTCTATTTCCAGGATTCTTGGACCTCTTACTTTTCCTTGAATGGGCTGTTTGGTTGGGGGGCTCAACTTGCTTTGGGGAGTTCATCTTGGTGGATTTTGATGTGTCATCCATTGGCGTGGGTGAGTTGTTTGTCAGGCATTTTTTTGCTATTAATGTTAGAGTCTTTAGGAGAGCGTTACATTCCATAAGGAAAGATTTCATTGTATCAAGTTTGTCCAGGATCACTAATAAAGGACCCATGCCCTTTGCAGGCGAAGGAGCCTCCGGTGGATCCTCAGTCATCGTACTCTTGTTTGAGACCACAGCTGGTGGAGAAAAAGGAAGGAATTCCGGGTGGAGATGAGCCAAATGTAAGTGACTGAGTATATTCCCCTTAGGCAGTGTGTCGGCTGCAGCCAGTTCTACGCTAAGGGGGGTTGAATAGGAGTTTTCTCTCAACGACGTAAGTCCATTTATGTGGCTTACAGACCAATCTATAATCAACAGTGGCATTGTCGGGATAGATTCCGTCAGTGGGTCTGTTGGGTTGAGACTGTCAGAGGGAGGCTTGTGAACAAAGAACGAGGTAATTTTTGGTTGGAATGATTGTTGTGAAGCCAGTTGAGTCTGTTGTTGGCTAATTGCCAGCTCTTTTTGTCTTTGCCTTGTGAGAACCATTTTGGAAGCCCAGATTGTGAAATCCCAGATTGAGGAATAGAAACCGATAAATTGCAATTTAGAATAGGGCTTTAAAGACTTAGTTCGTTGGAAATTGATAAAGTCCTGAACAATATTACTCCCTTTTCCCTTCTCTCTTCTCAAGCCGCCGGCGTAGCGGGCTAAAAGCTGGAAAAGTAATCAATTAGGCTTGAGAGGTTTATGACCGGGAGTGTCTGGTATGAGGGCAGTGAAAACAGGAGCATTCGAGGTCGATGGCTTTAAATAGTAAAGCTTTAAGATTATCCAGAGGTTGTTGAAGGGAAAAATAATCCCGGCTGTTTAAAATAGATGCCAGGAAAGCAGAGCGAGATTTTAAAAAGCAACTTACGGCGAGCGAGTTGAAGAAGCCCGATGCACAATCGCCATCTTGCCCTGATCATGTCGGTTAGGTTTTACTTACTGTTGATTTTAATGTTCTGATGTAATCATATGTTTTTATTATGTACGTTGCCCAGAGTGGCTGGACAACCAGCCAGATGGGAGACTAATAAATCTAATAAATAAATAAAAGTAGGAATTGAGCACTTCTGCCTTTTTATTTATTTATTTATTTATTTACATTTCTAAACCGCCCTATAGCAACAAGCTCTCAGGGCGGTGTACAACATCTTTGTCATCTCTTGTCATTTTGCCATCCTCACTGAATAGCTGTGCCACTATTTCTTTTCTCTGTCTTTTACTATGGACGTACCTGAAGAAAGCTTTTTTTTGTTGCTTTTAGCATCTCTCACTAACCTCAGCTCATTCTCAGCTTTAGCCTTCCTGATGCCATCTCTGCAATTCCGTGATACCTGCCTGTACTCTTCCTTTGTGGCCTGGCCTCTTTCCACTTCCTGTATGTGTCCTTTTTTGTTTTCAGGTCATCTCTAAGCTTTTTGTGAAGTCACATTAGCTTCTTCTGCTGTTTTCCCTCTTTTTTCCTTGTTTAAATTGCTTGCGATTGAGCTTTTAGAATTTCTTTTTAGAAACTCCCACCCATCTTGGACTCCTTTTATCATTAGGGTGGCTTGCCATGGAACGGTACTTACAATTGTTCTGAGTTTATTAAAATCAGCTTTCCTGAAGTCCAGGGTGCACGTATGGCTGCTCTCAGCTTTTGCTTCTGTTAAAATCACAAATTCAGGTATGGTGTGGTCACTTTCCCCTAGAGTTTCCGTAACTGCCACTTCATCCACCAAATCATCTCTATTGGTTAGAATCAAGTCCAGGATATCTGATTCTCTGGTTGCTGCCTTCACTTTCTGTAGGAGAAAGTTATCGCCAACACAAACCAGAAATTTTTTGGAGGGGCCGTGTTTGGCAGAGTTTGTCCCCCAACAGATATCAGGATAATTGAAGTCCCCCATTACTACTACATCATGCGTCCTTGAAACACTGGCAATTTCCTTTTCAAAAGTTACATTCTCGTGTTCTCCTTGGTTGGGTGGTTGGTAGTAGACTCCAAGCACCACATTCCTTTTATTACTTGCCCTATTAATTTTAATCCAGATACCCTCGGTGGAGGTTCCAAGCTCATCTTCCTGAATTTCTGTGCAGGGATATATATTAACATATAGTGCAACTCCACCTCCCTTTTTATTCCTTCTGTTCTTTTTGAACAAGTTATTTAATTTATTTATTTATTAAACTTGTATACCGCCCCATAGCCGAAGCTTTCTGGGTGGTTTACAATAAAGTTATATCCTTCAATCGCTGTATTCCAGTCATGAGAGTCATCCCACCGTTTCAATTATACCTATCGAGTTGTAATTAACCTCCTGTATTAAGAGTTCAAGTTCATTCTGCTTGTTTCCCATGCTCCGCGCATTAGTATACAGTCATCAAAGACCATGTGATTTATGGCTTGGATTCCTTGCTATATTTTTCTGATGACTGTTAATGGGCCATATTAGAGCCGATCTCTCTGTTCCCATTTCTGTGCACAAGCTTTCATCAGTCATTACCACCAAGCTTACATCTCTCTCCCCCTTAGGATTCCGTTTAAAGCCCTCCTGATGAACTTCTCCATGGTGTGGCCAAATACATTCTTCCCAGTCCTTGTTAGATGCAACCCATCACTTGCCAGCAGTCCATCTTCCAGAAAGCATAGCCCATGGTCTCAGAATCCAAATCTCTCACATCAGCACCACTTTCGTAGCCATTCATTCACATGGAGTATTTTCCTTTCCCTTTCTACTCCTCTTCTAAGTACTGGAAGGATGGATGAAACAACTATCTGTGCCCCTAAGTCCTTGAGTTTCCTTGCTAGAGCTTCAAAGTCTGATGTGATTTCTTCATAGCTCCGTTTGTCAGTATCGTTTGTTCCCATATGGATGAGGAGAAACGGATACCTGTCAGTGGGCTTGATGAGTGATGGCAACCCTTCTGTCACATCTCTAATCCATCCTTCTGGCAGACAGCATACCTGGTGAGTCCACAGATCTTCTCAGTGTACTTGGGTTTTGATCCCATGCAGTAGGGAGTCTCCCACTACTAGTACTCTTCTTGTTGTGGGGCGTGGTTTCATTGCCCCTGCTTGATTGAGTTTCAGCCTCTTGTTCATTGTTGCACGGGATCTTCTGTAATTCTTCCACCACAGGCTGTCCTCCAGTCTCATCCTCGAGTGGTTGAAAGTGGTTCCATAGTTCCACTGGTGAAGGGTGTCTTTTCGCTCTTCTGCTCCTGTCACACTTTCCCATGGAGTTTCCTCCACTACGTTGTTCCTCTCCAAAGCAGTCTCCTCTTCTGCTACCACATGCTGTTGTTCTTCCACCTCCACTTGTCTTTGCTGCTGTTGTTCCAGTGTTCTGTCTAAGAACTTCATCTTCTCTTATAGTCCTCAGTGTGGCCACCTGCCGTTCCAAGCCTCTCACTTTTTCTTCCAACAGTGCCAGCAGCTTGCACTTGTTGCACGTGTACTCCTTGTTGTTCTCAGGCAAGAAAACAAACATGGCACACACCTTGCAGGTCACAACCAATAGTATCCTTCTCATTCATACTCTTTTCTACCTTTTGTTTCTTTCTAACTATTTGTTTTGGATTGGCCTGTCTATGCTCAACTTAAATTTAAATCTCCTTTTCAAAGCTTGCCACAATCAATCACTGCAAATATACACCATATGAAAAACTGCTTTACTTCTGCTATTAGATAGTGGTGGCTGGTACCACCTGGGACTCGGAGGACAGAAGGCAAGGAGACCAACAGTAGGTGTAGCCAGATCCAACAACTGACAGAGCCACTCCATGACTAGGGGCTCATCTACACTGTGGTTTAGTGTGTGTTTGGTGCTACTCACATCTCATTTTAATTCACATGGTTCACATGTTGTTACTGGCAAACAGAAGCTATTACACAGTTTCCCTCCTGTAAATCTGTACTAACGCAGTCCTGTGATAATGTGAAAAAGGAACGAAAAAAGTCTTCACTCCGTATCTCTAGGGTTTGCAGACGCTTTGCTCTGATGCTTTTAGGTGGGTGTGTCAATTGTTCCCCTCTCCACGTCCACTCCCTCCTCCTCCCTTCATTCATTTTATTTCCTGTAGGCTGAAAAGCAACTTTCAGCTGCTCTCCATTCTGCTGGCCTTTTTTATGTTGCTGCAAACAGTGCCTTATTTTTCTTTCCCCCCTAACTTATGCTCAAAAGCATAACACTGTTCAAACAAACATTTGTATTTCAGCTGTATTGCACCAGTGAAAATACAAATAATCACACTTCTGGGTTGTTGCTTTTTAAATGAAACTTACTGGTAGAACAAACTAAACATGCTTGGTTGCCAAGTAACCAGAGGGAAATGTTAAATTAGAGGGTGTGGTCATTATGAAACTATAATATTGATCCTTCCCCTCCGTGTGAATAGAAAACAACATGTGTGCAGCTGGCATTGATCCCTTACTGTGGATGGTGCAAATAGAAAATGGAGGTAAAAACAGTGTCTTTAGTACAAAGTAATGCTCCCATGTGGATAAGCCCTAGCTGTAAGTAAGAAGACAGGCAAGTGGAGTCTGGCTGAGAGCAGACTGAGCTTGATGGGCCAGTGCCCCATTTGCCCTAATAGACCAGCCTGCACTGCCATTAGGAGACATAATTCATGCAATACACATTCAGGTTTGATAAGAAATGGATCGCTTATAATGTCCACAGGATGTGCAAAACACCAAGGAATTAGTGAAAACTTTAGGAGGCACTCTTCCTTCCAACCTGGTTTTCAACTCCTGAGCAATGAATTGCTTTGGAAAATCTCAGTGAGGTAGTTTGATATTCCATATCTGTACTGCTTAATTCCTATATTAGTTTTTGTTTTCTTACAACTTGTGTGTGTGTGCGTGCATGCGTGTTAGGGATGGGATCAGTTGGCCAGTGCAAGTTCAAAAGCATTCTGTTGACCGAACAAGCTGACATTGATTTGAGTTTGTTCTGTATCTACTAGCCGCTGCTTTTACTGATCCATGTGGGTTTTCTGTTCTGAAAAATATTGATATTACATTGATATTTTCAAAGGAAATATATTTTGAAGGAAATATCAATATTTTAAAGGGAAAAATTATGATTTTTACAATCAGTGTTTTAGAGATGGATTTTTTTTTAAATCAGTTTTCAAAAATAGTTGCAGAAATTGGCTACATTGAAATCCAATCCTCAGCGACTGAGAATAAGTGAATTAATGGAAAATTCGGTACCAAATCTGAATTGGGCAGAATTGTAGCACATCCCTTGTGGGTACATGTGCTCACAGCCACAGTATCACGGATTTTGTAATCTTAGGGCCCCTGGCAGTAGCTAGTATCCTTGTGTAAGACATTGTGTGAATTCAGATCTCACTGACCATATACAGAGACAAACTATTGCTATATTGTCTGTTCTGACTCAGGTTTCTAGGGTCTCTCCCAAATTTCTTGACCAAGATCCATGTAGTCTGAAACAGACTGAACCTAAGACTTTCTATTTGCACACTATGTATTCTGCCAATGAGCAATAGCACTGCACTATTATTAAATATATTACTTTGCACGCTCTGATTTGGATCAAAGCGTGGATAAAAATTATCCCCCAAACTTTTGGCTCCGTACACACCATATATTTAAAGCACCCCCGCAAGAATCCTGCAGTTTATCCCTAACAGAACTATAATCTGGAGCACCCTTAACCAACTACATTTCCTAGAATTTTTGGGGTGTGGAATGTGATTTAAATGTATGGTGCATACACAGCCCTAATGTTGTTTTCGTCTTGATGGGATCCAAATGAGATCCTGAGATTATAAAGGTTAGTTTTGGATATTTGGTAGGCATCTGAATATCACAGGCAAAGAGAGAAAAACCCTTGAAGTGCCGAGCCAGCAACCAGCCAAAAATAAAAGTGGTAATTGTTTATTGCAGCCTGATGCATTTTGGGTATCAAAAACCCTTTGTCAGGGGAATCAAACACGCTGCTGTGTCATCGGTGTAAAGAACTGACTACGTGCACAAGATTGCCCTTGACAAAAGGTTTTTTGATACCCAAAATGTGCCGGGCTGCAAGAAACAATTACCACTTTAAGTTTTGGCTGGTTGCTGGCTTGGCACTTTGAGGGTTTCCCTCTCTTGGTCTGTGGTGCATTTGGGGTGCCTCCCTCTTCACTCTTCTGCTCTGTTGTTTTCTCTTAGACATCTGAATATCATCTAATCCAATAACCTGACATCCCCCAGCCACAACAAGGACGCTTAACAAAACGCATAACATGCCCTGCTTTGCCAGAGTGAGCTGCTAAATCTGTGTAGTCCTTATCCAGCACTTTCCTCTAACCCAGCCCAGAGGTCAGAGGCAGCTGCCTTGTACTGAATTGGAACACTAATCCACCTAGCTCAGTATGATCTACCCTGACTGGCAGCCGCTCTCTAGAGCTTCAGGCAGGGAACATTCCCAGTCCTACCTAGAGATTCTGGGAATTGAACCTGGGACTTTTTGCATACAAAGCAGATGTTCTACCACTCAGCTAATCCCTAACCCTTGCCCTGGCAGGCTATTGTAAGGACAGAATATGGAGAAACTGATTGGTTCCCCATCGGAAAGGGTGTGAGACAGGGGTGTATTTTATCACCCTATTTATTTAATCTATACGCAGAACATATACGGAAAGTGGGATCGGACCAAGATGAAGGAGGTGTGAAAATTGGAGGGAGAAATATCAATAATTTAAGATATGCAGACGATACCATACTACTAGCAGAAACCAGTAATGATTTGAAACGAATGCTGATGAAAGTTAAAGAGAAAAGCACAAAAGCTGGACTACAGCTGAACATCAAAAAGACTAAGGTAATGATAACAGAACATTTGTGCAACTTTACAGTTGACAATGAGGACATTGAACTTGTCAAGGATTATCAATACCTTGGCACAGTCATTAACCAAAATGGAGACAATAGTCAAGAAATCAGAAGAAGGCTAGAATTGGGGAGGGCAGCTGTGAGAGGACTAGAAAAGGTCCTCAAATGCAAAAATGTATAACTGAACCCTAAAGTCAGGATCATTCAGACCACGGTATTTCCAATCTCTATGTATGGATGTGAAAGTTGGGCAGTGAAAAATGTAGATAAGAGAAAAATCACCTCATTTGAAATGTGGTGTTGGAGGACAGCTTTGCCCATACCATGGACTGCGAAAAAGACAAATAATTGGGTGTTAGAACAAATTAAACCAGAACTGTCCCTAGAAGTTAAAATGATCAAACTGAGGTTATCATACTTTGGACACATCATGAGAAGACATGATTCATTAGAAAAGGCAATAACGCTGGGAAAAACAGAAGGGAGCAGAAAAAGAGGAAGGCCAAACAAGAGATGGATTGATTCCATATAGGAAGCCACAGACCTGAACTTACAAGATCTGAACAGGGTGGTTCATGACAGATGTCGTTGGAGGTCACTGATTCATAGACTTGCCATAAGTCGTAGTCAACTTGGAGGCACATAACAACAATTTTTATATAGATGGATAGACAGATATATATATAATAGAAATAGAGATTTTTTTATTTGCACTTTGAACTGACCTAATTCGTATTTCCTGGACTAATACACAAGTGGAATATAATTATCCTCTGGATTCTGTACTCCTCAGAAGTCATAATCAACTTGAAGGCACATAACAACAACTATAGTATCACATATTATGTACCTGTTTTTGAAGATGAGATAAAATGCTGCTGCAATTATCTTCTCTCCTTTTAGAAGCAAAATTCAGTTGCTTTGTCCAGGCAACCTTGAGCAACTCCAGTCACTCAGGAAGTCAATAATTGATTACAACTAATGTATTTGTGTAATGAATGGTTAAAGAGACACATTTGGTTTAAATGAACCTTTTATTTCTGCAGTGAAAGATTTAAAGACTGGAGATTTACCTTTGGCATCTGGTGCAGCACCTGTCTCTAATGGAAAGCTACAACTCTCTTTTAAAAGTGTTCCTCTCATGGATG
Organism: Rhineura floridana; assembly: GCF_030035675.1. Classification (NCBI taxonomy): domain Eukaryota; kingdom Metazoa; phylum Chordata; class Lepidosauria; order Squamata; family Rhineuridae; genus Rhineura; species Rhineura floridana. Next base: position 178,961,982 of record NC_084481.1, on the reverse strand, counting down.
CCCTTGTAGATCTATTGGTTTCACTTGTCCCTATTAAGAAGTTTGTTCCCTCAAATCTCATTAAGTAGCCACTTGTGTGTCAAACTTCCTTATGCACACCTGCAGTTTTGAAACGTCTCATGAAATATAACCTTATGCTGAAAATGAAGGTGATTTTTATCTGTGTCAAGTAACCTTCTGGCTATTGAAGGCAGGTTTGTATTCTGTAGAGAATATTAGGCGTACACACAACCTGTCCGTAATATTTTCCCCTCACATATACAGGGTTTGTAAATTAATTATTAGTAGGGCTCCCAAATATTAAAAAATCTTTTTAGCTGATTAATCACCTACCTTTTAACAAATTAATGAATTGATTACATTTAAACATATTTGCATTTTGCCAGCACCTCAACATAGATGCCCTATTGAGCTATTGAAGAAAGGGTATGATAACCTACAATTTGCTAAATAAAGGCTACCACTAATTGGAAGGAAATTCTGTCTTCAGTGTGTTGATTACTTATTACCTAGTTTCAGTTCTTTAATAAATAATACACTAACAGGCCAAAAACCTTGCAGTTTAAGAACATACCTATAGCCAACAGATATTTCTATCAAACTTTAAAAAGCAGGGAAATTGGGCCGCTATAGTGAATGGACCGGGGGAGCAGGAAACCTGACCTCCTCTCTGAGATATTGTACTGCCCTACAAAGTTGTAAAAGTGCAAACACAATTTGGGTTGGCCTTTCAGAGTCCAATCCATTTCCTGTGCAGCTTGGAAGAATTTGGTAACATGTGCCTTTGAGGATATGGTGAATGATGGCAACACCTGCCATCTCCAAAGATGGAGAATTACATTTTTGTATGTTTGTTGGTGTTCTTCTTACTTTGCTTCTTTTCTATGTTACTACTGTTTCTACACAGAATCTAACCTAGAAAATTCTATTTCTCTCCTTATTCATCCTAGAAATCTGTGTCATATTTATTTTTATTAACTTATTAAGTTCAAAGCCTTTTTATTGGTCAATGTCATATGATAGTGAAGACAACCTTTTGTCTTTCAAACTGAGCTCTACTATTTTTGGGCGCATTAACAGTTGAATCTGAAACTGCAGTTGATGTAAAATCAGGCAGATTACAATATGTTGCTACTTCAGCAATGACTCTAGATGTTGGAAAAAAGTGGATGCACATTTTCAGCTTGCTATGTTTACACCACTTCATTTAAGGCAAGGTGGACATGGTCATGGACATAGTGCACACCTAGAACTTTGCTAGAATATATTTCACCTCCCGCTGTTTAATCTTGTGCAAACTGAGACACTCCTCATGCCCACTGGAAACTATTATGCACAGCAGTCAGTGCCATTATTCCACAATTGTTTTTGGTGTTGCAAAGTGTTTTTTTTTAGTGTTGCAAAGTGTTGCTGTACTTCACATATTCACAGGATGTAAAAGAGAATGAATTACTATAGGAAACTTCACTAAAATTGCAAAGTAAATCAAACATATTTAAAGTGACTATCTTATATCAACTGTTTTAATAGTGTTGCTTCCTCCCTGCTAAAACAAGATCAGCACAACACGTCTTGTTTTTTTTGTTTGGGCTAATGGCAGTTCTTGCCATCACTCACCATATGCTCAGAGGCACATCTTACCCAATTCTTGCAAGCTATACAGGAAGTGGATTGGACTGTGAAAGACCAATGCAAATTGTGTTTGCATTTTGACAAATGTGTAGGGCAGTACAATATCTCAGAGGGGAGGTCAGGTGTCCTGCTCCCCTGATGCATTCACTATAGCAGCCCAATTTCCCTGGTTTTTAAAGTTTGATAGAAATATCTGTTGGCTATAGGTACATTCTTAAACTGCAAGGTTTTTTTTGCCTATTAGTGAATTTCCCTGCTTTTTAATCCGGGAGGTAAGAAATGGGATCCTGTGGAAGCTTGCTGAGAATGGATTGATCAGTTGCATGCTTATTGAGTTCAGTGGGATTTACTCCCTTGCAAACATGCTTAGGATAGGTGAAACTGACCACAGGGGATGGGGAGGGGAGGAGGAGGAAGAGGAGGGAGGGGAGGAAAGGCAGAGGGGAGGACTGGGATGGGAGCAGGCAGGAGGGGGAGGGGAGGAGAAGGACAGGTTTGATCATTTGCATGTTTATTGAGTTCAGTGCAATTTACTCCTGTGCAATCATGCTTAGGATAGGGAAACTGACCGGGGGGAGGGAGGGAGGGCTGGAGTGGGTAGGGGAGGAGAAAGAAGGAAGAGGGGGGAAGGAGGAAGGGATAGGAGAGGGGAAGGAGGAGGAAAGCAGGTCTGATCATTTGCATGCTTATTGAATTCAATGGGATTTACTCCTATGTAATCATGGTTAGGACAGGAAAAACTGGGCCTGGCAACCAAGAGGTCTTCTGCATCTTTAAAAGTTGTGCAGGGAGAACGGAGAATTCCACCTTGTGGTTTTTCCCATTACAGTGTTGCAAGAACACCTGCACTTGGCTGACTTTCTTTTCTCCTAAAGATACAGGATCAGTCTCATGCCATGAACCTGGCAACCCTAGTCTGGTATGGATGTTGCCCCCTGATTAGGCAAGCCCGGCAGCTGTGAGTCTGGCTTTTAGAACACTGACAGTTGGTTCTTACTGAGCATTCCCGACATTATCATTGAGTTCAATGTAAAATTACTTAAATTAATTAAAAATCAGATAGGCATTTTTTTAACTTTTAAACTGCAGAAGATGAAGGTCAGAGTATGGGGCAAGTTCAGTAATAGGATTACAGGTACTCTGTGAACATGGCTGATTTTTATTGAATTTCAGCACATTATGAGAACTCTGACAGAAAAACGTCCAACTGGGGTCTGTTTTTTTTCTTTCTCTTGTTACACTTTGAACTCATGATTCTCTCTGTTTTGTGTATCACCATGAAAATTTAGAGGGTTGTTAAGCAAGCATTTCTGAGCTCAGGACTATAAGTATTGTAAGGTTTTGTTTTGAAATGAGCTGATGGGAAGCATCAGAATGGCATGCAAGGGTTTCAATTTAACATTGTAGAATGCAAAAAATCCATGCTGAGTATAGTTTACAGCTACTCTTGTGGCTGTATAATAAGAAGAGTGCTTTTAATTAAGCACAATTGGAAGGCTGTTTCGATAAGATCATTCGCTTCTCAGTTCTGAATAACTGCATGAAATTCATTTTCAATATTTCTTAAAGAGGTCTAAATGGCAAGCAGAACTTATTTATTTATTATTATTTATTTAAAATATTTCTATCCCGCCCTTCTACCCTAAAATAGGGCACTCAGGGTGGCTCATAATAAAATCATACACAATAAAAACACAAAATAAATTAAAATAGAAAAAATAAACTACAGCTTATTATCCCAAAATTTACCAGATGCATATTGTAAACTGTGAGGTCAGAGGAAAATGAAATTCTGCATTTCATTTTCCTCTGAGCTCAGCATTTAAAACACCCCCCCCAACCATTTGTGTGTCTGTGTTGGGCTATCACTTCATACAACCAATGACATGAACTTCAATCCATGAAAACTTCTGCAATAATGCATGTGTTTAGGGTGGAGTTCACATGTGTCAATGTCACTTCAGGATCTTAACCTCAGGGCTGCACGCTGGTGCTCATCCCCTCCTCCACAAAAAGTGCATTCACTTCCATTTGCTGCATTGCCTCCCACTTCACCATGCGCAATGGGGACCAGCCACCGCTGGTGAATTCAGGGCCCTATTTTCCTATAACAGGGTCTCTTCTACTCATGTCTTCTTGTACATAAAGTCTGCTCAATGTTCTTTCCGATTAGCAAAAAGTTCTATAGGTCTACAGTTGAAGTCTGGAATTTCCTGGATCATCTGCTTCTCAATGGACAGCATTGCCAAGGCACTAAGGTCTTCTGTCACTGTGTTCCCCAGGCAAGCATTTATCCTCTTCAGAGCTGAGAATGTCCACTCTGTTTCTGCTGTCATTATCGGAGTGATTATAAGGATTCTTAAAATTTCCACTGTTTGCTCTAAAGCTGACTCTAGGTTTCTCTCCAAAAGCAGGTTCAGGAGTGCAGAAGCATCCTTGCAGTTGCTGTATTTTTGCCTATGCCCCTTTGGAGGGCCGCCATAAGTCATAATCGACTTGAAGGCACATAACAACAACAACCCTTTGGAGAGTGATTGGAACAGTCCTGTGTGCTGCGTAGCTTTGCACCTGTACGCTTGTGTGTGCATGCATGTACAGGCACCCCCCAACTTAAGAACTGAAATACATATTACATGTGCCAGACAGGGAAGCCACCCACAAAAGTGTCTCTGTGGCATCTACATCCCATCTGCAACACAGGAATATAGGAAGCTACCTTATACTGAGTCAGTTTGTCTATAATGACTGGAAGCAGCTCTCAGGGTCTCAGGTAGGGAGTCTCTCCCAGCCCTACCTGGAGATGCTGGCAATTGAACTTGGGACCTTCTGTATGCAAGGCAGATGCTCTACCACTGAGCTATGGCCCTTCCCCAGTTTGCATTTATAGTCAAGCATAGATTTGACTCTAAATACAAACATAATTGATTTTCTCCCCCATCCCTAAGCAGGCTTGCATTTTTCTTGCATCTTCGTCTTCTATGCACATAGGGCTGGTCCTCAGCTGGTCCTGACTGACCAGTTGTGGTGGATAGCTCAACTAAAATGTTGCCCTAGTGTGCAACAGCTGTGAAAAGGGCAAATTAAATTCCACATTAGTGATAATTAAGACAGGGATGAAAATAATACTGCCAATATCATAACGTGGCTATGCCAATCTATGGCAACACCATACTATGTGCACTTCTGGTTGCCACATCTTAAAAATGGTATTGTACAGCTGAAAAGGGTGCAGAAAAGGGCAACCAAAACAATCAGCCAGATCGAGTAACTCTCCTGTGAGGAAGGGCTACAGCATTTGGGGCTTTTTCATTTCAAAAGAAAGGCAAGTAAGGGTATACATAACAGGTGTATAAAAATAAGTAGAGTATGGAGAAAGGGCCAAGTTCATCCCATGAAGCTGAAGGTAGGAAGATTCAGAACAGACAAAAGTAAATATTTCCACACACAACACAGAAACTATGAAATTTACTCCCACAAGATATAGTGATGGCCACCAACTTGGATGGTTTTAAAGAGGTTTAGACAAATTGATGGATGAAGCTACTAGTTTTGATGGCTGTGTGCTATAGTATTGCAGGTAATATGCCTCTGTATCACAGTTGCTGGGAATCTCATGTGGGGAGAGAGCTCCTGTACTTAGGTATGGCTTGCAGGCTTCCCAGAGGTATCTGGTTGGCTACTGTGAGAACAGGATGCTTAACTAGATGAGTCTTTGGTATGAACCTGTAGGGCCCTTCTTACATTCTTAATAGTATGTTCCAGTAGCTTGGGTGTGTTGACTGCTAGAGAAGAGGGCTTCAGTGTGTATGTCTGGCTAAAATATCAGTTGGGCCTTTGGTCTGATCCAGCAGGATTCTTCTTATGGTCTTAGCTATCTATTTATCTTTCTACTTAACGTGACTTCTGTGTCCTAACAACATCAGGTGCTTCTAAAAGGCTGTCTCACTCTGGAAGAATCAAGGTAGCTGTGCCTGTTAGATGCTTTGATATTCAGCAGCACATTATGAAAAGTATTAATCAATTCTTGAGAAAAATCCAATAAAGCCAATGAAATATTTAGATGTGTGTATGCCACTCAACAAAGTCATGCTGAGGAAAATCAGCTTGCCTCCCATTGGGTCCTTCTTCACTGCTGATGAATTTATGTAGCAGTTCTGAAGGCCCATTCACAATGTTAATATTCCATAGGCCCCAAGGCTAGGCTGCAGCCAAAACCCATCACTTATTACTAGACCTAGTGAAGATTTTCTTCTTCTGAACTTCATAAAAAAGGACACAGACACACACATCCTGGGTGTAATACGTTTGTAAATGAAAACTACGAATCACCCAATATGATCAGGGCCTTTGTATACGGATAGGCAGAGCTGGGGTCTGGAATTGGGTTAGCACATTGGTGGAAAAAATCACTGCACTGAGCCCATGGGAGAGAGAGGGATATAAATAAAGTAATAATGATAAATATAAATAGCTATGGTTGGCACCACTCGTGTGGAGCATACTACATAATGACCACAGTTTATTATGGAATTATTAAGTATTGTCAGGTCCACTGAAATCAATGGGTTTCAGTGAGTTTCATTTTATATGTTCAACTGAGGCCAAAGTACATGTATTTGGAAGAGCACCACTTCGAAAGAGCTGTTCCCCAACCTTTTTTTCAGATCATATGTGATTTATTCCTTAGGAACAGGGCTGGCGCCAGGCAAGTCAAGGCCCTTGGTCACCAGCCTGCCCCAGGCACCAGCACCCGCATGAATGCACACCCCACCTATCTACCTTTCCCGTGGTGAATGCTGGTTGTGCTGCGGGTGCAAGCATGCCATCAACCAAGATGTTGGCCGAGGTTTCCCTAAGGGTTTGATGCCTCCGCTGCCATCTTGGTTGATGGCAAGCATGCATGCTATGCATTTATGTCAAGGGAGAGGTAGGTGGGGCATGCAGGTGGGTGTTGCGGGCCTACATGGCAATAGGGGGTGCCTGGGAACTCCCTCTCACGATCTGTAGCAGGGTCAGGAGCCTACGCTGCCATGGATCACAGAAGGGAGCCCTACACACCCACTCTCCCTAACGAGGGGCCCTTTAGGGGCCCTCAGCCAGGGCCTGATCTGGCCACCCTCTGGTGTCGGCCCTGCTAAGGAACATCTTATCTCTGGTTATTATGTGGTATAAAAATTACCTCAAGTAGCAGAGCAATTCTATGCATGCTTACTTATGTGTATACAGTAGGGCCCCACTTTACGGCACTTCGCTTCACGGTGCTTCATTCATTTGACGGTTTTCAATTAGGGAAAGGCCCTGCTCTTACAGCGCTTGTTCCGCTAATACGGCAGGTTTTTTCCATCGTGTGCCATTTTGACGTCATTTTTGCGCAACGCGGCCCATTATAGTCTATGGGCCCCCGCTTTACGGCGATTTCCGCTTTACGGCAGGGGCCTAGTCCCTAACCCGCCGTATTAGCAGGGCCCTACTGTAGATTATCACAACTTCATACCCTTACAATAAGATGAGTTTTGTTTGCCTTATCTACTTTAGAGTGTAATATTGAATAAGTGTAAGAGTAGGCCCTTGAACCTTGCTGTGAATCTTGGCCCCTATCCCCATGCAAGTAATCTTTGCCTTCACTGAAATCTATAGTAGCATTCCTCAGTATGTATTGCTAAATTTGAAGCCTTATTTCTTACATATAGTTTCTTAAATGGTTTTTTCAACCATCAGTTCAAGGCCACTATGAGGAAAGGTTATTGCACTTGGGCGTTTTTAGTTTAGAGAAAAGGCGAGTAAGAAGAAACGTTATAGAAGTCGTCCCCCCCACCTAATGCTCGTACATGGGAACATTTAATGAAGCTGAATGTTGGACGACAGACAAAACAAAGCACTTCTTCAGCACTTAGTTAAACTATAGAATTCACTCCCACAAGAGTCAGGGATGGCTGCCAATTTGGATGGCTTCATGGAGGAAAAGGCTATCAACGATGGCTATGCTCTCCCTCCATAGTTGGAGGCAGTACTGTATGCTTCTGAATATCAGTTGTTGGAAACTGCAGGAGGAGAGTGCTGTTGCAATGAGGTCCTGATTGTAGGCTTCCCACAGGCATCAGGTTGACCACTGTGAGAAGAGGATGCTGGACTGGATAGGCCTGATCCAGCAGGCTCTTCGTGTGTCATTTAAGTCCAGTGATGATATCTTATCTGCCTTGTTGGTTAACAGAATAAATGTAGTAGGGATAAAGTTTAACCATTCACCACAGACGATTGGGAAGAACAAGTGGGACCTGCAACAAATATTACACGGTGGAGTGCTCCTGTTCCAGCTTCCAGCCAATCAGCCATATTCTCTTGCAAGATTTCCATTCAATCTACCACTCCCCCATTTTATGTTTCCCTCCTTCTCCAACAACCAATAAGTATTCTTATTACTCAGTCCACATGCTCAGTCCACAATGGGTGTATTTGGAGGGCTTTCCCCCCTAAATATCGTTTGTACTTCTGAAAACCTTAAGGTCCCCCTAAGCCTGCTAATTTTACCATCTTAAGCATAGATGACATCATTTTGTCTACAAAAGGATTTGGAGAATGAGTCTGCTATTAGTATAAAGGGTGCCTTCTGGGAATAGCTATTTGTCAGTTTTTTGGGGGGGGGGAATCTGGTGATTGCCTACGTAATCCATCCCCTCTTACTTCTGCACTGCAACTTTATAGTGTCTGTCATATCCTCAGTTCAAGTCTGTGCCTTTAGTTTCTTTAAAGAATCAAATTACTGGCATTACCATACTTGAATAATCTTGACACCTCTATCCCAGCTGATAAACACATTTCTATGAAAAGCATAGTGTCCGTCATGGATGAGCACAGCTACATCAAGATACAATTTAGCTTGCTGAAATGGCATCCGCAAAAGCAGGAAAGATCTCACAGACGCGATTGGAGTCTCCTGGCAGCTTTACAAACTACAACGCATCTGAGAAAATGTTCATAACAAAAATCGCCAGGGGGATGTCAGATTCCCCTCTAATGCCATGATAAATGTGCAGTTCACCAGAATGAGTATTAACTGTATTATATTCATAGGAAAAAGAAATTTTGCCAAGTTGAATATAACAAGTTGACAGGATTCAGTACAATTCTTGCAAAATGATAAAGTACAAGAGGCTCAGACTATAAACATGTTTTGCACATTTACATCCTCAGTCTCAAAATGTTACTTTCATATTTATCCATGTGGAAACCATTTCAATCAATGCTACAAGCCAGTTGGAACTAAAACTGAGTAAAAATGGACTCCCAAAATTCTGTATCCTATTTGTGGCTGGTGAAATGGGAGCGGGGAGTTACTGAATATTCACCTGGGGAAGAGCTAAAAAAAGAGATTTTTTAATGAAAAAATGGTCAGAATATTTTTTTCTAAGAAATTTTGGCTTTCTTAATGTTGACTGAAACTCTACTGTTAATTCCCATTGGTGGTTGAAGAAAATAGATGGTTAAAAGAGAAGGGCTGGAAAAAGGAAGAGCCAAGCCCTCGGCTTCTTTCCACAATCTTTAAGTAATATCAAACAGTATTAAACTGGATCTCACGGATGGTGAAATTGAGATGTCATTTTGCTGAATACTCTCCAGGGATGACTGAAATTCTCCAACATTTCAGGAGGAGTTTGAAAAGAAAAGGTGGGAGGGGATCAAAATATTGTCAAAACATTTTTAATGAGAAATTTTAGATTAGTCCTAGTAGAAACTATATGGCTGGCAGCAAACAAGTTCAAAGGCCAAGGTCAAGATTTTGGTATGAACATATACATCTCAGAACGAGGTTACCTGTGAGGCTGCCTTATCCCTTAGCAGAGGTGTATCAATGAGGGGGGCAAATGAGGGCATTGCCCCCCCAATACTTCTCCCCCCCAAAATGAAATTTTCCTTCGGTACCCAAATTTCTAGCATTACAGTAACTTAAATCAGTTGAGGTTTTAGAAATACAGTTTAAGCATCTAAAGAGAGGGGCAGGGCAAAGTTACCAAGGGAATGTGAACACAATGTTGTATTCTGTTAATAATAAGGTTGAGTTTAAGAAGTTTGTCTTGAGCAGGGCCCAGTAGTTGAGGGGAGGAGCTGGCAGGAGAGGGAAAAGGGGGCAGGAGGGATTAGGGCAAGAATGGGACTGGATGTGATAAATAAAGTTCTCCGCAAGAATCCGCAGTATCCAATTCATGGATAAACAAGGGTAGATACCAAATACTGCAAATATAAGAGTTAAAAGTGTGGTGAATGCAAATCTTGATGTATGGGGGAGGCAGTTGGCAAACCTCAGGGTTTGCAAGTGGAGGAAGGCAAGGCAGGAAGGAAAGTATTGTTATGCATTGCAGAGCACTCCCCCCATTGTTGCCAATTTAACGATTTTCCCACTAAAATCTAGTGCTTTTAGGCACATGCCTGGTGGCAGATTTTGCTGTCTAGTGGGAAATCTAGTGGATGTCAAACATTGTATGGTCAGAATCTGGTGGTTTTTACAAATACTTCAATTTCATCCCCTTCCCAGCTATTATGTATTTCATGAAACTGTCTAGCCAAAATCTAGGTGTTTTTATTTTTAAAAAATCTACTTTTGGATATTTTCTTACATTTTGCATTGTTTGTGTTTCAGTTCCTATGTACATGTTCTGTTGTTTCATTTCTGCTTAAGCCATGGCTAGTTGGCTAAGCCTTTGAAAGGAGTAATTTACCCAACACAACACAATGAGCCAGTGATAGAAAGAATGACATTTAAGTCAAGTCTCCAGATCCTCTGGTGTGACTGAGAAAGGAAATATGGAGGCAATATTCTACCCAATTAAAATGTGATGCAGTGTAAGCACCACCAAAGGAGACATGATGATTAGGAACTATAAGCCTCAGAAATAAATGGCCTGAGCATACACAGAGTGCACTTGCCTCACCAATGAGGAACTTCTGTTTGTATTTAATAAGGCGATTCCACAACGTGTATCCTTTGTATAAACAGTGTATCTTATAAGATCACAGGAAGAGCCTGCTGGATCAGGCAAAGGCCCATCTAGTCCAGCATCCTGTTCTCAGAGCAGGTACCCATGTGCCCACCCACAGCATTTTTTTAAACCTAAATAAACCAGGAATGTAAAACCTCCATACTTCTGTCAGATTTAAAAGACACACGTACATATTTACATCTGCAGTTACAAACTTAAATATAACACACCAGTAGTTGCTAGTGCTTTTAAATTCTGTTATCCACCTTGTTAAGCAATTCGTCATAATAGCATCTCACAATATCACAAAAAGTGTTATTAAACACTTAATATCAGTAGACAGTTATTTGTCTACTGGGGTAAGGTCAGATTTTGGTGGCTTTGGGGCTTGGGTCTCGTGGGGAAAAACGTTCTTGTTGGCAGCACTGATATCCCCTTCCCTTGTAGTGCTCAGGCAGCCTCTGTATGTGGTGGGTGCTATTAGTGCATCTGGTGGGTATGCCTAGGCTTTTAGACCTAGACAGTGCAGCAGCCTAGCCTAGTCCAGGGCAGTATCTGAGAAGAAACAGAGAGGTGAGTGAGCTGGCTCTAAAAGGCCCAGGAAGCCTAATGAGACCTTACCAACTTAGCTCAGGCATTGGGGAGCTGGAATATTATGTGTGTGTACATGTCTGAGGGCGGGGCATTTCTTCCCTAGTTTGTTTTAAAAAAGTTGGAAAAGATAGCCTTTCAATCCTTTCAAGCTGGTTCCATTTCAAAATGGGTTTGAAGAGTATAATGTGGCTAGAGCTTTAGTTGCAACGGTTTTAGACCTCAATCCAACTGTGCAAATCATTATAAATAATTCACCTTATTTAACTTGTCTCATGCAAACTTATGTACTATCAAAATAGGGCATGTGACATTTGCTGGTTGAGCCATCAGAAGTAGTGTTAGCTGGCTGGCCCACGGCTTTTCTGTAGAACAAAGATTGCGTGCTTGTACAGTTAACTCTAGCACCTGTAGTTTGGAGAGATGTATAGTTCCTATGTGACATGCTATCAAGTATTTCCTTATGAAAAGTGATGTTTATAGGTATTAATTTAATTTTTAAAGTGAAACTTCTCTTAATTCCTTTCCTGGCATGGCAAAGGACACTAGGGTAGTTAGTTTTGGGAAATAGCTGCCTCAGGAGAACTGAACTCACAGTTCACAAGGTTATTAAAACATTGTACCTGTACAAGGAAGCCTTTCTATTCATGTACACTTTGTGTGCTGCAGGACTCACCTTTGGTGCATCTATAGCCTGTGTGTGAAAATTCATTCTCAGCTTTGAGGCGTGTGCTGACACCATACAGGTGTTCAATGTTTCATCAGAGAAAACCAAACTTTGTCATCTTGGCTTTTGAAAGTAACATATTTGAAGGAATTTCAAGTGAACAGTTCGTCTGCAAACTTGAAAAGAAATCACACAGCATGAGACTTTATTAACAGTTCAGGTCATACATTTACTTCCTTGTCACAGTTATTTAGTCTACACAACTATTTTGCATGTGGAAAATATTGTATTTACATTGATTTGCTTTTTGGTAAACTTGACAAGTCATAGTTTCTAATTAAAATGCATGAATGGGGGGGTTGTCATTTCCTATGGAAACTTTCCCCCCAGAAACCTCTTTTATAGTGAACAATGCCCCAACCCATCTAACTCCCCAATTTTGTCTCTGATCCTCCAATGAAATTTGTCTCACTACACTCCTGTCCCTTATATACCCAGTTTCGTTGTTACGTGCCTTCAAGTCGATTACAACTTATGGCGATCCTATGAATCAGCATCTTCCAATAGCATCTGCACTACTACTACTACTACTACTACTACTACTACTACTATATAGCGTCTGTAATAATAAACTACCCTGTTCAGATCTTATAAGTTCAGGTCTGTGGCTTCCCTTATAGAATCAGTCCATCTCTTGTTTGGCCTTCCTCTTTTTCTACTCCCTTCTGTTTTTCCCAGCATTATGGTCTTTTCTAGTGAATCATGTCTTCTCATTATGTGCCCAAAGTATGATAGCCTCAGTTTAATCATTTTATATTCTAGTGACAGTTCCAGTTTAATTTGTTCTAACCCCCAGTTATTTGTCTTTTTCATGGTTCATGGTACGTGCAAAGCTCTCCTCCAACACCACATTTCAAATGAATTGATTTTTCTCTTCTCTGCTTTTTTCACTGTCCGACTTTCACATCCATACATAGAGATCGAGAATACCATGGTCTGAATGATCCTGACTTTAGTGTTCAGTAATACATCTTTGCATTTGAGGACCTTTTCTAGTTCTCTCATAGCTGCCCTCCCCAGTCCTAGCCTTCTTCTGATTTCTTGACTATGTCTCCATTTTGGTTAATGACTGTGCCAAGATACTGATAATATTTGACAAGTTTAATGTCCTCGTCAACTTTAAAGTTACATATATCTTCTGTTATCATTACCAGAGCTTGGAAAATTACTTTTAAAAAGTAATGAATTACAGTTACAATTACATGACCCAAAAGTAGTAATTACCGTTACAATTATAATTGCTTTGAAAGTAACTGATTACTGTACTTTTTCTCAAAAGTAATCACTACAATTACATTTTACAAGTCACTTTTTAAAAATAAAATGCCTACATTGACTGCTGCACATCTAAGTAGCCTAAAACAACATTAAAAATAAACACACACATGCAGAGGAAGTAGAATAATTCTTTTTATCCATAAGATAGCAATGGTGGTCTCTCCACTGGTAAGGGAGGTGGGGAGGCAGGCAAAGGCCACTATGCAGACGTTTGCATGTCAAACCAAGTGCAACCCCCCCCCACTCAGCCAGCAAGCATAATCTCTCTCACTTAACCGCCTCCCGGACCCTGCCCTGCCACCATCTAAGGGACACTCACACAAGCAAACATTTTCCTCTGAGATGCTAAAAAGTTAAAATACTTCAAATGGAGCACAGTAACCAGAGAGAATGGTGGAGGCCGCTTTGTGTGCCAAGTACAAACACAGTATTCACACACACACACACACACACACACACACACACACACCCTTTGTCATCTTTCACCTCCACAGTTCTTTATCTCCATTCTGCTGCTGCCTCCTTCTCCTCCTTTATCCATGTTCTTGCCCTCCGGCTCCTTTTTCCCTCCACTCCATTCTTCTCCACCACCATTTTTTTAAACAATTGTTTTCTCTGCTCTACCCCGTCTCACTCTCCACCTACTCCCTTGTTACCTCCTATCCATCCACAGTGCATGAGGGAAGATTGATGCTGCACAGAAGCCCAATTTGAAGTACATTATTTCCATCCACAAATCAGAGGAGCAGAAGATTTCCCCTGCTTCCCCCCCAAGTAATGCCCAAACGTAACACTGGAAACATTACAATTACTTCAGAAAAGTAATAAAATTACTCCTAGTTCTATTACAATCAAAATGTAAAGGAATTACCCACTCGTTCCTCAAAAAAGTAATTTGTTACTTGTAACAAATTACTTCCAAACTCTGGTCATTACTTTAGTCTTTTTGACGTTCAGCTGTAGTCCTGCTTTTGTGCTTTTCTCTTTAACTTTCATCAGCATTTGTTTCAAATCATTACTGGTTTCTGCAGGGGCATCACTACCGGGGTGCGGAGGGTGCGGCCCACACCCGGGTGTCACCATGAGGGGGGTGACACTCAGAGCCGCCCCACCCTGCACCGTTGCCCGGCAAGGCTGCTCCAACTCCTCAGAGGCGGGCTGGCGAGTGAGCGCGGGAGCAGCGTCAGCAGGGCGAGGGAGGCATGCCGGCATTCCCAGGCCTTCTCTGGCTGGGTGTCCCTCCGGCGCTCACCCTCCCAGGGGCATGGATGGGGTGGCTGGCCTCGAGTGCGCGCGCATACAAGCCCAGCCACTTCGCCCATGCCCCTGGGAGGGTGCGCACCGGAGGTCTGCACCCCCCCGCACTCCCGCCAGTGACACCGCTGGGTTTCTGCTAGTAGTAAGGTATCATCTGCATATCTTAAATTATTGATATTTCTCCCTCTAATTTTCACACCTCCTTCATCTTGGTCCAATCCCGCTTTTCGTATGATGTGTTCTGTGTATAAATTAAACAAATAGTGTGATAGAATACACCCCTGTCTCACACCCTTTCTGGTGGGAAACCAATCAGTTTCTCCATATTCTGTCTTTACAGTAGCCTCTTGTCCAGAGTATAGGTTGCGCATCAGGATAATCAGATGCTGTTGCACTCCCATTTCTTTTAAAGTATTCCATAGTTTTTCATGATCTACACAATCAAAGGCTTTGCTGTAATCTATAAACCACAGGGTGATTTTCTTCTGAAATTCCTTGCTCCATTCCATTATTCAACATATGTTTGCGATATGATTTCTGGTGCCTCTTCCTTTTCTAAATCCAGCTTGGACATCTGGCAATTCTTACTCCATATATGGTAAGTGCCTTTGTTGTAGAATCCTGAGCATTACTTTGCTTGCATGGGATATTAAGGCAATAGTTCGATAATTAATCCTCTTCTCCCAGGCATTTTAGCATGTGTTTTAAATTGTTTTTAAATTTGTGTTTTAAATTGTTTTTAAATTTGTGTTTTAAATTGTTTTTAAATTTGTGTTTTAAATTGTTTTCAAATTGTGTTTTAAATTTTTAAAATATGTGTTTTAAATTGTATATTTGTTTTAATGTTTTTGATTGCTGTAAACTGCCCAGAGAACTTAGGCTATGGGGCGGTATACAAGTGCAATAAATAAATTACTGTATTCCCTGGGATCCCCTTTCTTTGGAATTGAGATGTATATTGAACGCTTCCAGTCTGTGGGCCATTGTTTAGTTCTCCATATTTCTTAACAGATTTTTGTCAAAATTTGGACAGATTCAGTCTCAGTAGCTTGTAGCAACTCTATTGGTATGCCATCTGTTCCTGGTTTTTTGTTTCTTCCATGTATTTTAAGAGTAGCTTTCACCTCACATTCTAAATTTTCTGGTTCTTCATCATACGGTTCCTCCATGAATGACTCTGTCATCCTGGCATCTCTTTTATAGAGTTCTTCAGTGTATTGCTTCCCTCTTCCTTATATTTCATCTCAGTCAGTCCGTGTGTTCCCCTGTTGATTATTCAACATCCCTACTCTTGGTTTAAATTTCCCTTTAATTTCTCTTATCTTTTGGAATAGGGCTCTTGTTCTTCCCTTTTTGTTGTCCTCTTCTATTTCTTTACAATAACTATTGCATTAGTCAGGGCCGGTTCTAAAGGGCGGCCAGGTTGAGCACTGGCTCGAGGGCCCAGAGCTACAGGAGCCCCTGAGGGGCCCCTCAGGGACCCTCTGCTCCCCTTCCGCAATCCGCACCCCCCATGCCCCCCACTTACCTGTCAGCCAGCTTTTTAGCATTGCCCTTAATGAAGATGGCAGCTGCAGCTTCCCTAAGGTACTGAAGCTGCTGCCGCCATCTTAGTTGATGGCAGAGATGTGTGCGCGTAGCATGCACGTGTGCCATCAACAAAGATGGCGGCGGAGGCTTCATTCCCCTTAGGGAAACCACGGCCACCATCTTCACTAAGGGCAATGGTAAAGACTAGACAGGTGGGGGGTGAGTGGGGGGGGCTGCGCATGTGCGCTCACACCCACCCACCCACCGGGGGGCCAGGGCAAACTGATGCCCAAGGGCCCCTGCATGCCTGGAGCCAGCCCTGGTAATAGTTCTCTTTGTCCCTACGTACTAGTCACTGTATTGTTGCATTTAGGGTTCTAACGGTGTTTCTGTCTCCTTTTGCTTTTGCTTTCCTTCTCTCTTTAACCACTTTAAGAGTTTCTTCAGTCATCGATTGAGGTCTTTCTCTTTTTAACTAGAGGTATTGTATTTTTGCATTCTTCCCTGATAATGTCTCTGACTTCAATCGATAGTTCTTCTGGTTCTCTGTCAACTATGTTTAAAACCTCAAATCTGTTACTTATTTGATCTTTATATTCTTCTGGGATGTTATTTAAATTGCATTATGATTGCTTTGTTGTTCTTCTTTAGCTTTACTGTGATTTTTGATACGACCAGTTCATGATCTGTACCGCAGTCTGCTCCTGGTTTTGTTTTTGCAGAAAGTATGGAACTTCTCTATCTTCTGCTCCCAATTATATAATCAATTTGATTCCTATACTGACCATTTGGTGATGTCCACGTGTACAGTCGTCTTTTTGGTTGCTCAAAAAATGTGTTTGCAAGAAACAAATTATTGGTTTCACATAATTTAATAAATCTTTCTCCTGCTTCATTTCTATCTCCTAAGCCCCATTTCCCCACAATTTCCAGTTTTTCTCTGTTCCCTACTTTTGCATTCCAGTCTCCCATGATTATCAGCACATCTTGATTTGATTAATTTTGCCCTGTACTTCTGCATAAAATCTCGCCAATACCTTTTCTTCTGTGTTTGCCAGTGTGGTGTAGTGGTTAAGGTGTTGGACTACAACCTGGGAGACCAGGGTTCGAATCTCCACACAGCCATGAAGCTCACTAACCAAGGGTGACCTATTTTACTTTCAGTGTATGTGTTATTGGGTTAAGGGCAAAATTATACATGCTCTGGGGGTGACGTGCGGGTAACTCCAGCAAAAGCTCCTGCTGCTCTCATTTGGGGACTTGGATTTCTAGTGAGCTATGCTCATGAGGACGTTCAAGGTCCTGTCGTAACAGTGCCAGCTGTATAGTTTCACCAATAGGCCTCATACATGTGGGAAAACTAGGTCTTTTAAAAATATATAGCACTTTCTTGCTCACAGATGAAAACAAAACTACTTGACACCTAATTTTGAGTAGTTTCATGCCCATTCAGTGTCTCCTTAGATCTTCCTTTATTGGACATTTTCTCCTAAACTGCCTCTTTAAAGCTGCTGACTCCTAGCTAATCTAAAGAGGTGTCCCAATGCAACTCTTATTGGGCCAAGGAGGTGGGGAGCAACCCATTCATCATGAGTTGGGAGGGGGAGTAGCCCATTTAACATGAATCTCTGTTCATAAATGTAGAAAGACTTGTGCAAGCAACAGGAATACGGTTATATAAAAGTAATGGTGGCTTCACTGGTGTCCATTTCAGGAGGCCAACTGTGATCCCACCCCTTTGTTCAAGTCTTTTCCCCATAAAAGTATGTGTAGAATAGCAGCTGAATAGTACAAATAATGAACTGAACCTTGATTATTTGAAAAGTCTGAAAACCATTGAAATAATATTTAATCTTAAGAGTGTTCTCCTTAGTTTACCCAGAATTGGATGGATCAATTAAACATTTGTGTGAAAGGAATTTGGATTAGATGGTGAGGTTTGCCTTTCCCCCCTACATTGAGATAATCTGTATGTAAAAGTGGAATCCAAGTCTTTGCTTTGTTACAGATATATGAGTAATGAAGCCAGATGTGCATGGTGGCTTCCTGATGTAGCAATATAACTCTATGGTTATTCCTTGAGATTCTGCAGTGAACTATGAGGAAGACCAGCAAATGACAGCAACACTAGCCCTATAAGTGAGCCTTGAGGTAAATCAAACCTAGCCCAAGATCTTTAAGTGGAACCCAACAAGAAATGGGACTACAGAGCATGATGGGAATTGTAGCTTGTAGTGAGCACCGACTGGGGATGGGAGGATCTGTTAATTTTGGTTTTCTCCGTTTCTCATTTTGCCAATAATAAATTCAGTTCTGCACCTATTTGTGATTTTTTGTTTTTTTAAAAAATCCTTTTGAAAATTATTCGGCATTTTAGTGTGAATTTCTCCTAATCAACACATTTATGGATGTAGTTTTGATTAATACACATATTTTTGCAAGCAATTTCTTCTAATATAATGCAATTTTATGTTATTTTCACTAATAGATTCATTTTTATTCACACTCCCCTAATATATGCATTTTTGTAAACATTGCTTGGTTGAAGAACTGCATCACAAAATTCAGATAAGTACAAATTTCAAAGTATAGCTTTGTTTTGGTTCTCATGTTGTTTCAAAAAATGTGAATTTGATAGATTCAGCTTTAAATGCGAACTGAGTCAGATTTCTCCCCCATCCCCAGCACTGACTGAACCAAAGGAAATATAAAACAGTATTTAAGGTGACACAAAGCCAGTTAATTTGAATGTTGGAAATGGCAGAAAAAGTATTTTCCTCCTTCCAAAAGCTCATATTTTCTTCATGAAATTCAGCCTTAGGTCTTCATTTCTGTTGTAACTGTATTTATGCATAGCTTTCCTTTAAAGTATATGGCAAAAATGAGTTAATATTACTTTAATGTAGAGAGTGTCAGACAACTTAGGAATGAATTTACTAGCAGTTTCAATTGGGGACCAATTAAAGTTGTCATCTTTAGGCTTTTTCATACTATAATCCAGGCACGTAATATAATATATTATAATATTATGGGCTCCTGCTGGGAAGAAGGGCAGGATATAAATCAAACAATAACAACAATAATGCCCTCCAGACATTGTTGGACTACATTTCTCATCATGCCTGACCATTGGTCATGCTGGCTAGTGCTGATGGGAGTCGGAGTCCAATAAAATCTGGAGGGCACTGTGTTAGCTACCCCTGCTATATTTAAAACAGCCTTTGATGCAGGTTTTTGGTATGAATACATGGAGGGTGTCTCAGTGATGGGCATGCTAGCCCTGCACCCAAGACACTGATGACTAGCTTGCTTATTCTTGAGAGCCTCTTCATATATTTGTACTGAATGCCTGGAGAGGGCTATAGAGTGCTGCAAATTCTGGGAATATTAGGTGTATTGAATCCAGCAGATGTGTCTGATCCATTTGATGTCAGCTATTTACATATTCTGAACTTACAAGATCTGAACAGGGTGGTTCACAACAGATGCTCTTGGAGGTCACTGATTCATAGGGTCGCCATAAGTCATAGTCGACTTGAAGGCTCATAACAACAACAATTTACCTATTCAAAATCACTAGCCAGCATTTAGTTCTGAAATTGTGTAATGCCTTCACTTTGTTTTTCCAACATATGTGAAATATTTGTCAGTTGTCATTCTTTTTCTTTTTGTAATGTCAAATGCCTAGCCTTTGCCAAGCACAAGACTAATAAGTTCAGAATTTCAAAAGGATCATGAATACGGCTGGCAGTGAAAAAATTAAAAGATTTATTAGAGCAGGATTTACAACCAGCTAAAATGGAACTAAATAGCTAGCATACTTCTGCTCCCCCCCCTTACGCTTTTCCCACTGATCACTAGCTGGAAGCCTCCTAACAGCCCAATGATAATTTTTGCCTGGGAGGGTTTAAGTCTTCTATCTTCTGGATGTTGCTTCTTGACGATACTTCGATGCTACATCAGCCTCCTGCAGGCTTGGTTCTTTCTGATGTTATCTTGGGGCTCCTTCAGCCCCTGGAGGCTTAATCTCCCTGATCTAGGGGTCCCAGACTTATACCCCAACCCCCCCTGGGAGGGGCACCTCACATCTATTAGATCATTATCTTCCCATCATTCAGGTAGCTGGTTTCCCCCTCAGGTGATGTCTCCTGGCCCTGCACATGGTACAGCTTGGCCTGAGAATGCAGTTGCATTCTCAAGGTTGATTGCTTGTTTTGATTATCAGGTTACTGGCTTACATTAGCCAAGTAAGAACATTCATAAGCCAATTAGCTCATCACCCCTTCAAAGGCTGAGAAAACCAGAAACAATCCCACCTGACAGAGCAGAAGCATGGGACAAGCAGTATTATTTTGATTACAGAACAAAACCTCTCCAACTCCGTAGGGAAACTTTCCAAATGCTGTTTCTGTGTCAGGGAGCCTGCATTTTGAATTTTCCAGACTCTAATTCTAAGCAGTAACAGTGTGGAGAAGCAATCAGCACCCCTATAAATCAGGGGTTCAGGGCAATAATCAGGGGACAGAGGCCATTCACATGCCATTTCTACACCTCCTCGATGTACATCTAGATAATCTTCCAGGAATTTTCAATACACTTTTTTGAGGTGATGTACTCCAATAAAATAAGAAAATACAGATTGTATCCTACCCTATAATTCATTGAAATTCTGGAAATCCAGTAAATATTATGGTGGAAAAACATGTTCCAGAACAGCTCACAGAAAGGAATCTGATTGGAATTTGTCTCATTCTTGGTAAATACAGTAACACTGCATTTACTGAAGTACATCTTAAAGAATCAAATTTTTAGCAAAAATCATCCTATGTATTAAATACAACTAAGGATCCAGCATATCTCTCTTTTCATTATCTATACTTTTATAAGACTCTAACCATCATGCTGCAGTTTGCTTTGCCATAGACAGGTAGTGCTGTGAACTACAGCATGACTGAGCTGTGTTGGGCTCAAAGCCATGTGGTAGCTGAAAGGTTGGAAGGAAGGAAGGATGCCAGACAAGACAGAGAGGAGAGCAGCAGAGTGTGTGAGCAGGTGGAGGCGGGAGTGGGCAGCAGGCAGCAGCCTGGGTGACCCATGGAGCCATTTAATGGGAAGCTTCAACATCACTACCATGTGGCTTCTCTTTCCTCTAGGCCCATGGGGGGACATCAACCTGAGAGGGGGACAGTGAGTGTGCTGTGGCAGATGCCAGTGGATGGTGGTCTGGGGAACTCACAGAACCACTCCACGGAAGGCTTCACCATTGGTACTACCATGGGGGGGAGGAAGAAGTGTGTGTGAAATCAGGTTGGGAGGGGCAAAGTGGTTTGGTGACCTGGGAGAAGGGGGGGTGGTTTGATGACCTGGGGGAGGTGCCTTGGCAACCTAGGGAGGGAGGAGGAGGGGAGCTTCCTTGGCAACCTGGGGAACCAGAGGAAGGGAGGTGCCTTGTTGACCTAGGTTGGGGTTGGCAAAGCACACAGAACCTGTTCTTGTTTCTCCTGTAGCAAATTTGTCCTGACATTTTGAATTGAAATGCAGTATAATTTTAAATAGTTATATATTAATAAATAAACATGTCAATGTATTGTTGGCAGGAACTGAACGTGGTTTTCTGGATGCATTGCTATACATCTGAAGTCATCCTTCAGATATCATTTGCAATATATGTGAAAATTAGCTGATTGTCAAATGGTTTTTACAATAACAAATAAGTGCTTCAAAATATGAGCTAGAAAAACAAACTGAATCCCACTCAGCAGTTTTTCAGGGAATCTGTGGTCCTTTCCCCCCTATTTTATATTCCTAGCATGGCATCTATCTTTCTTAGTGGTCCCAAGCAGACAAGGATTGTTATGCCAAAGTTCCAGAAGTATCAGATGTGATTTCTATCCAGTCTGAGCACCTTTTCATTGTAGCAAGGTGTGATGCAAAGGGCATAATTCATGTATTAAGGATGGGTGCTAGCACAATACCACAAAGTAAATTGATATTGATTCATCTTCTCTGAGCAAACAGTTTTTTGACAGTGCAGAGCAAAGCTAGGAAGATGTGATTCTAAATACAAAGGCTAAAGTTGAACAGATTTGCATTTAAATTAAAAAATGTTGGTGGTTGAAATCAATAATAATAATCAAGGCGTTTAGTTGAAACAGCATGACATTATGAAATTATTCAAATTCAAAACTGGTGCCCTTAAAGTACATGAAATAAGCATAGAACAGAACTTGATGCTTCTCATCTTGATTTTAAAAACACCCGCCCCATACAGACACACTACCTTTAAGTTTTCATTCCCCTGCTTTAACTTGCATGGGTTAACGTTTTATGGATTAACATCATCTTCTAAGTTTTATTTCAGCTTGATAATTATAACATCACTAATTGGTGACAACTTCAAGGCTCAAGGGTAGGGTTCCCAGTCAGAAGCATCCCAAACCCTGCGATTTCAGGGGCGGGCCCTAGCGATGTCACAGGGGCAGGTCATACTGATGTCACGGGGGTGGGCTGTAGTGATGTTATGGGGTGGGCCTCAGTGATGTCACAAGGGTGGGTCTCAGTGATGTCACAGGGGTGGGCCCTAGTGATGTCATTAAGCATGATACCTTAACCACCAATCACAGTTGCTTGGAGAATATCCAATTGGAAATTAAGATAGAAATCTTAGCTAAAAGATGGAGCCTGGGTAGAGAACATTTAATCTAGCCTAGTTGCTTCTAGCAAGAACAGTTTAAGTGCCCTCAGGCCAGGCCAGGCCAGTCACCAGAAGGCCCTTGTAGGAAGAAAGAAGCCTAGTGTTGTGGAGATGTTAGATACGAGCACTCAGGAGTAAAGATGGATGCCCCTGAAGCAGAGCCGGTGCTGGCGTGTTCAGCGCCCCCCTGCAAATTATAAATCGGCACCCTTACCTTTTATAATTTTTTGGGGTTCATTTTTCAATTCAAATGTTATAAAAATGTAACAAGGCAAATGAGGACAAATAAGAAAATCATTATGGAGTAGGAACATGTTTTGTGTGAATAGTAAAATAAAGTAAAAAGAAAATGACCTTTTTGTATTGCCTTTATTTAGCAAAAAGATACATAGTTACACGAATTTAGCCTTACATGCTTTCATGTTTGCAAACTTACGAATTTCATTCATTGGCAAACTTATGAATTAGTACAGTAATGTTTAATTGGGAACACACATCATTTTCACACCCTTTCCTATTGGGAACCAATGGGTTTCTCTATATTCTGTCCTTACAGTAGCCTCTTGTCCAGAGTATAGGTTGCATATCAGGACAAACAGATGCTGTGGCACCCCCGTTTCTTTTAAATCATTCTATAGTCTTTTGTGATCTACACAGTCAAAGGCTTTGCTGTAATCTATAAAGCACGGCTGACTTTCTTCTGAAATTCTTTGGTCCGTTCCATTTTCCAATGTATGTTTGCAATATGATGTCTGGTACCTCTTCCCATTCTGAATCCAGCTTGGACATCTGGAATTTCTCGCTCCATATATGGTAAGAGCGTTTGTTGTAGAATCTGGAGCATTACTTTACTTGCATGGGCTTATTAAGGCAATACTTCAATAATTACTGCATTCCCTGGGATCCCCTTTCTTTGGAATTGGGATGTATATTGAGTACTTCCAGTCTGTGGGCCATTGTTTAGTTTTCTATATTTGTTGACAAATTTTTGTCAAAATTTGCACAGATTCAATGTCAGTAGCTTGTAGCAACTCTATTGGTATGCCATTGTTAGGTCCAAACCCAACACGCAAGCCGTCACTGTCTACTTAGCTCACATCCACCCGGGAGGGTGCAGAGTTGAGAGCAATAATCTATTACCAGAGGCCAGGAAATAACACACAGTATTACCTTTGCAAAGGGGTCCCAAGACCTGCCAGCAAGATGCCTTTCAGAAGTGGGAACCCCGTTTATTGAAAGTAAGCAGATTATATAGTTTCCCCCTGTGGTTACAGAAGTGGGGAGCAGACGTCATTAAAGATAGAAGAAAACATTGCTAGACATAGTAATATCTTAGATAAAGAAATGGGGTGCTTAGGATAACAAAAGCCAGGAACATCTTTCTTTTCTTTACTTGCATAGTTTATACGACCTTGAGATAAGCACTCAGAGGTACAAAGAACAGATAGGAGCAGGTGTCGTGCCCGGGTTCGGACTCAAGAACAGAATCACTTGATGAAAGCAAATCAGTTTTTATTAGAGTAATTTCCAGACATAGGCTTCTCCGCCTCATGAACTCTTAACATGAACCAAAACCCGTGGCATGGAAGAGAGTTGATAGAACAGAGTTTCAAGCATTCCCCGTCCCTTATCAAGGGGGCTTTTGGGCCCGGATCCTCTCACTCCGCCTCAAACTGCCCACATCTACGCCCCTTCCCTCCTCTTTTCTTTAGCGCCTTTTTAACTGTCTTCGGGTGCGGGGCGATGGGGGGCGGCTGCCTCCTCCCCTTCTGATTCGGAAAGGATGGTAGGTAGTGGGGGGGTGGCCCAACACTTCAGGCGATTTCTCTCTACCCTTCTCTGCAGCCGAACAACCTTGGTCCTCCTCCTCCCTCTCTGTCTGTAACTGCAGCACATTCCTAGGGGGGGAGTGCGTGGGAAACGAGTCTGTTGTCTGTTCAAGATTTTCCCCCTCTATCTGGGAAGCTTCCCCCTCCCCTTCAGACGCCTCAGCCCAGCTGCCCCCCTCTCCTAGCTCATTCTCAGAAACATCAGAACTCCAACCATACATCCTGACAGCAGGGGAGGTTTGGTTACAAGTGGGATCATTAAACTAAGATTTACACTCAAGTTACATTTCTGCATTTGTAAGCATATGCGTGTCAAGGTCTACAACCATGTAAATGAGGCCTATTTATTTATTTATTTATTTATTTATTTATTAAATTTATTAGTCGCCCATCTGGCTGGTTGTCCAGGCACTCTGGGCGACGTACAAGATAAAAAACAATACATTAAAACATTAACATTTAAAACCATAACAGTAAAAACCTAACCCACCCCAAAAGCCTGCCCGAAGAGCCAGGTCTTCAAAGCCCGGCGGAAGCTCATCATAGAAGGGGCATGGCGGAGATCATTTGGGAGAGAGTTCCACAGGGTGGGGGCCACTATTGAAAAAGCCCTCTCTCTAGTCCTCACCAGTCTAGCTGTTTTAACCGGTGGGATCGAGAGAAGGTCTTCTGAGGCTGATCTTGTTAAGCGGCATCCCTGACGATGCTGGAGGTGCTCCTTCAGATAGACTGGGCTAAAACCATGTAGGGTTTTAAAGGTCAAAACCAACACCTTGAATTGGGCCCGGTAAACAACCGGTAGCCAGTGCAACTCCTTCAGCACTGGAGTGATGTGATCTTGCCGGCGGCTGCCATTAATCAGATGAGCCGCAGCATTCTGTACCAGTTGCAGCTTCCGGACCGTTTTCAAGGGTAACCCCACGTAGAGCACATTACAGTCGTCTAGGTGAGAGGAGACCAGGGCATGTACTACCGGTGGGAGCAGATGGTTGGGAAGGTAGGGGCGCAGGCTCCGTATCAGATGGAGTTGATACAGCGCCGCCCGGCTCACAGCCGAGACTTGAGCCTCCATGGACAGCTGGGAGTCAAGAATGACCCCCAGGCTGCGGACCTGGACTTTCAGGGGCAATCGTACCCCATTGAGCACCAGGTCCACATCCCCCAGCCTTCCCTTGTCTCCCACAAACAGTACCTCGGTTTTGTCAGGGTTCAGCTTCAGCTTATTCCTTCCCATCCAGCCACTCGCCGACTCCAGGCACTTGGACAGGGTTTCTACAGCCAACCTCGGTGAAGATTTAAATGAGAGATAGAGCTGCGTGTCATCCGCATACTGATGACATTGCAGCCCAAATCTCCTGATGATTGCCCCCAGCAGCTTTATATAGATGTTGAACAGCATCAGGGAGAGGATGGAAACTTGTGGCACCCCACAAGTGAGAGGCCAAGGATCCGAGACCTCATCCTCCAATGCCACTCTTTGGTACCTACCAGAGAGGAAGGAATGGAACCACTGCAATACAGTGCCCCCCATGCCTAACCTCTTCAGGCGGTCCAGGAGGATAACATGGTCAACGGTATCGAAAGCCACTGAGAGATCAAGGAGGACAATGAAGGTGCATTCGCCCCTATCCCACGCCCTCCTCATATCATCTACCAAGGCGACCAAGGCTGTTTCAGTCCCATGTCCAGGCCTGAAGCCTGATTGAAATAGATCCAGATAATCCGCTTCCTCCAAGTGCGCTTGCAACTGCTTTGCCACCACCCGCTCAACCGCCTTGCCTAAGAATGGCAAATTTGAGACTGGCATTCCTTTGTGATACAGTTGGTAACATTCTACAAGACATTGAGTATAGATATGCATAGGAAATGGGAGGGAAGCACATTTCCAGTTCAATCAGGCTTTTATTCATCAAGCCACTGGAATGTTTAGGGTCAGGTCATGGGGAAATAAACCGATATCTACTTTATATCAAGTCAGTAATATTTCCATACCCAACACCATCTATACCTGGTGATTTGTTTCTTCCAAGTATTTTAAGAGCAGCTTTCAACTCACATTCTAAAATTTCTGGTTCTTCATCATACGGCTCCTCCGTGAATGAATCTGTCATCCTTACATCTCTTTTACAGAGTTCTTCAGTGTATTGCTTCCATCTTCCTCTCATTTTATCTCGGTCAGTCAGTGTGTTCCCCTGTTGATTGTTCAACATCCCTACTCTCAGTTTAAATTTCCCTTTCATTCTCTAATCTTTTGTAACAGGGCTCTTGTTCTTCCCTTTTTGTCGTCCTCTTCTATTTCTATACAGTTATTGTTATAGTTCTCTTTGTCCCTACGTACTAGTCGCTGTATTGTTGCATTTAGGGTTCTAACCATGTTTCTATCTCCTTTTGCTTTTCCTTTCTTTCTCTCTTTAACCATTTTAAGAGTTTCTTCAGTCATCCATTGAGGTCTTTCTCTCTTTTTTACAAGACGTATTGTCTTTTTGCATTCTTCCCTGATAATGTCTCTGACTTCACTCCATAGTTCTTCTGGTTCTCTGTCAACTAAGTTTAAAGCCTCAAACCTGTTCTTTATTTGATTGTTATATTCTTCTGGGATGTTATTTAAATTGTATTTTGGCATTATGATTGCTTTGTTGGTCTTCTTTAGCTTTACTCTGATGTTTGATATGACCAGTTCATGATCTGTACCGCAGTCTGCTCCTGGTCTTGTTTTTGCAGAAAGTATGGAACTTCTCCATCTTCTGTTTCCAATTATATAATCAATTTGATTCCCATATTGACCATTTGGTGTTGTCCACATGTACAGTCGTCGTTTTGGTTGATCAAAAAGGTGTTTGCAAGAAACAAATTATTGGCTTCATAGAATTCAATAAGTGTTTCTTCTGCCTCATTTCTATCTCCTAAGCCCCATTTCCCCACAATTTCTAGTTCTTGTCTGCTCCCTACTTTTCCTTTCCAGTCCCCCATGATTATCAGCACATCTTGTTTTGGTGTGTGATCAATTTCTTCCTGTACTTCTGCGTAAAATCTCTCCAATTCCTCTTCTTCTGTGTTATGCTGTTGGAGCATAGATTTGGATGATGGTTATGTTGACAGGTTTTCTGTTAAACCTAATAATGGGGGTGGGGAGGCAAATAAACTACAGGTACTACCACCACCATTATCTGCCTTCAGCTGCTTGTAGCAGCTTCAGGTGGGTGGGAGCAATTTAAGTCAGCAAAGCCACACACAGAGAAAACATAAGAACTGAGCCCTGTTGGATCAGGCCAGTGGCCCATCTAGTCCAGCATCCTGTTTTCACAGTGGCCAACCAGATACCCGTAGGAAGCCCACAAGCAGGACCCAAGTTCAACAGCACTCTCCCCTCCTGCTATTTCCAGCAACTCTACTCAGAAGCATACTGCCTCTGGCCATGGAGGCAGAACATAGCCACTATGGCTAGTAGCCATAAGTAGCCTTATCCTCCATGTATTTGTCTAATCCTCTTTTAAAGCCATCCAAGTTGGTGGCCATCACTGCCTCCTGTGGGAGCAAATGCCATAGTTTAACTATGCTCTGTGTGTAGAAATACTTTCTTTTTTCTGTCCTAAACAGAAGTGAAGTTGTCCAGAGTCTCAGGGAGTCTTAGACCCCTTACTTTTTGTGAAGCAGGCTCCCAGCAGGGTCCCTGTGTCTCCAGCATCCTACGAGCCAATCAACATGAAAGGGGAATGTGTTAGCCAGTGAGAAGAGTCTTTTAACATGCTTCCTTGCCCTTTACTGCTGATTGGAGCCAATCAGAGTAAAAGGAGGTAAGTCAGCCACTGAGAACACTCTTCTCAGTAGCTAACACTCTTTCTTGCTTATTGGCTCCTAGGGACTTCTGTTGTTGTGGGAGAAGGTGTTAACAAGGATGTCATTCTCAACCCAGCAGCAAAAAAGGGGGGAGGAGCGTGGTTGTGACTAACATGAAGAGACCCACACCTCTGAATATGCCACTACGCTACTGGTCCTGAATCTTCTAACATTCAGCTTCTTTGGATGTCCACAAGTTCTAGTTTTATGAGAGAGGCAGAAAAACTTCCCCTTCTCTATGCCATGCATAATTTTATACACATCTATCATGTCACCTCTTATTGACCTTTTCTTTGAACTGAAAAGCCCCCAATGCTGCAATCTTTCCTCATAGGGGAGTCCCTCCATCCCCTTGATCTTTTTGGTTGCCCTTATCTGAACCTTTTCCAACTCAGTACCCTGCCCCTGATCTCCCCAAGGTACAGGTCTCTTCCCTCCCCCCCATAACCTTCCCCATCCCTTCTCTCTTGATGTCGCCTCCATTCCTGCCTACGTGCAAAGTGCAAACCAGCCGGCAAGCAGCCTCTGCTGAGTGAGAGAGACAGAGAGACCCGCACGCCCCAAGGCTGCAGACAGCCACTGAGGGGACGCGCTCCTAGGGCTGGGATGAGGCGCCTCTGGTGTTCCGCTCCCCATCTGCTTTGGCAGATCCCTGAGGAGGCAAAGCTGATGTCAGGAGCTGCCGGAGGGGGCTGGCAGCGCTGGAGCTGCAGCGACTGCGAGCGGAGAGGCAGAAGCGAGGGAGGGCGCGTGAGAAGAGTGTTTTTCCAGGCATTTAAAAAAAATTGCAGGCTTAGGGGCGCCTCTGGTGCCCCTAAACCATTACGCCCTCCTGCCAGGCTTACCTTGCTTACTGTGTTACGCTGGCCCTGCCCTGAAGCCTGCAATTCTAAACACACTTACCAAGCTCCATAGAACGAAGTAGGACTTATTTCTGAGTAAATATGGTTTGAATTGTGCTGTTGGTAAAGCGTGAGTAGGGATCCTCTGCAAACATATCCATAACCAAGCAGGGTTGGCAACCCCCTGCCTAGAATGCTCTGCCCCTATCTTTTTAGATGGCTGCTCCACACTTCTTTACAGATGTGACCCTTCACTGAGAAATGAGTAAGAGTAAGAAGATTCTCTACCCTTTTCTGTCTACTTTATAGACTGCTATAAGCTCACTTTGACAGCCAATCGAATTCCAGTAAGTAATAATTGAGAGAGAGAAAATACACATGGTTTGGTCTACGTTCACAGGCAGTAGTTTGGGAACAACAGCAACTGAAGCCACACTTCTCAGTATGTGAATTCTCTTTTACCACTTTCAGCAAGAAACTAACCATCATGCAACCAACAAGGTGCATCATCAATGAGTTTAAGGGGGTTCAGCTGACCTCATGGAACCACTGTTGTTGCTTCTATGGATGTAATGGAGTAAGGTCAGGGGTAAATGAAATTCAAATAGAAAAAGAAAAAGACAGTGATGATTTCCTAAATACAATACCATACTAACCACAACAAGATTCCAATGAGTAAGACAGAAAACTCAGCATCCCACAACCAGTCAGGGTTCCTAACCAATATTAAAAAGAATCCTGGGAGCCAGTCAGCCAAGGTCACAGAAATCCCCATGCAGCACAACCTGACTCGGGGGCTGCAGTTAGTGCAGAATGCTGCAACACAATTGCTGACATGATTGAGACTCTATCAGCACATAATACCTCTGCTCTGAAATCTGCACTGATTGCCAATTTGCTACCAATTTCAAGGTGTGCTTGCGATGTTATGGGTTTCTTTCCAGTACTTGTTCTGCTCTCGTAAGAAATTGATCATTTAGTGTGGCAGTACCAATGCTTTGGGACTCTGCTTATTTACATTAGGCAGGCACTTCCATTGTACTCATTTTGGCACCTGCTAAAAATATGTTTGGTTAGGCAAGCCTACCTAGGCACGTAGAAGCTATTATGTTTATCTCTTTTTAACTCATTTTTATTATTTTGAATGTTTTTAAATACCCGTCTTTTCTTGCCAATAATTTTATTGTTTTAATTCCTTTTATAAGCTGCTTTGAGTTTTTTTTTTACAGTAAAGCAGTATATAAATGTTATTAAAGTACATCAATAAATTTTGGAGTCACTGTGGCCCTTGGGTCTCTTTCCTCTTTTATACTGAGTCAGGCCATTCGGTACCATCTAGCTCAGTACTGATGACATGGACTAGCATTGGCTGTCCAGGATTCCAGACAATAGACTATTCCAGAGATTGAATTTTGGACCTTTGCATGCAAAGCATGTGCCCTACCATTGAGCGACAGCCCTGTTTAAAAAAGTGTCTTTTAAAATTATTCTTTTTAATTCACTAATAAATGCACAGCATTCTAGGGCAGATCCACATCATGCATTTAAAACACATTCAACATACATTTGAAGCACATGAACTCTACCACAGAATCATGGGAACTGTAGGTTGTTAAGGGTGGTGGGAACTATAACTGTGAGGGGGAAACTACACTTCCCAGGATAAATGTGAGTTGGATGTACTTTAAATGTATTATGTGGATCTGCATTAATTCATAAACTTTGCCTGCATATAAATCATTTTAATCAAATTTTTAAATGGAAATACGCTACAGACTTTACTGGGTGACCATGGGCTATGCACCATCTCTCAACCTTATCTGCCCCTCAGGGTGAAAACAACAGAGGGAGACCATAACCACCCCAAGGAAGAAGGGCACACTTAAAATGTAGAGGAAATAATAATTTGTAAATAATAATTTACAACCATGGTGTGAAATCAGATACATATCAAGACCTAGCATGAATGTCAAAGATGTTTATTATTTACACAACCTGTAAAGATATTTATTGTGCAATCCGATGCATGTTTAATCAGAAGCAAGTCTCAATGTATTCAATGGGGCTTATTCAGACAAGAAAGCACGGACAGGACAGCAATTCAGTTATAAGGAACTTCACTAACCAAATTCAAAACTCAGAATCATGCCATGTTAAGCTGTTATGCAACTGTTTTATACTTGTTTTATGGTTATTGGATTTTAAATGGCTTTATTTCTTGTGAGCTGCTTTGGTTTTCAACCCTATCTCACAGGGTTGTTGGAAATATTCCATACACACACACATTCAAGATGTAGAAATTATATGTAACCCATATAATAGTTTATTGTCAAAATCAATTGTCTACTGCAGAACATTTTTTTAAAAAAAATAGTTTCCTGCCAAATAAAAGCAGTGACACCTAAGTAAGCCCTGCCTAACTGCTTTTAAAAAAAAAAGATTGGAGGGGGAGAGAAAGATTTACAACACAGTCCTTTTCTATGTTCACTCAAAAATCCTATAGGTTTTCAGCACAATCCTAACCATGTCTACTCAAAAATAAGTCCTACCGAATTCAGTGGGGTTAGGTCCCACGTATGTTGAATTACCACTGCAGCTTTACTCCTAGAAAAGCTTCATATTGGGAAGGTTTTCAAAAGAGGTTATGAAAAAGACAAATAAACTGCCCTCTTTAACAGTCCAGTAAAACTTAACTTGTTTGAGTCCTTAATTAGAAAAGAATAACATGGCAGCATATACACTTTTAAAATTTCTGTTCAAAAATTATTTGTAAGATAAAATGTATAATATGCCATTTTTACAAGCAATTGAAAAACATGCATATACCCTTTTATGTCTACCAAGATCTTGCTGTGATCTTCTGCTGTAGTGCAATCCTATACATGTTTACTCAGAAGCAAGTCCCAATCCTGTACAGAGAAAGTACTGCTGAAAGCTATATATTTACTGAATTCCTGATGTTTGACAAGCAGGAAAAGGAAACTGTGGGTTTAGGTATTGCCTGGGGGTCAACAAATCTTGTCAATCACAATCTTGACTTCACTTATTGGCTAAAACCCTAAAAGGGCAGGTATTAGAGAAGGTGGTTCTAACAGAAGTTGTGGGGCGCAGCAGTTGGCATTTTGGACTTTTGAACCAGATCACCTAGAAACTTAATTTTCTAAAAAATGAGAGCTAAGAGTCCAGATATTAAGGTGACTC
This sequence comes from Rhineura floridana, assembly GCF_030035675.1. Lineage (NCBI taxonomy): Eukaryota > Metazoa > Chordata > Lepidosauria > Squamata > Rhineuridae > Rhineura > Rhineura floridana. The sequence goes on along the minus strand of NC_084481.1, from coordinate 178,929,589 downwards.
ACCTGGACACCCAGAGAGGACCCCCAAAAACCAGAGTCTCCAGGCGGAAACTGGAGATCTGGCAATCCTACTTATGCACAGTCCTCTGCCTGAAGAAAGAATATTCTGCTTAAATATCCTTGAATATATAATAGCGTGTATCTGAAGATATATATATATATATATATATATATATTTGCTGCCCTGGGCTCCTTCTGGGAGGAAGATGGATATCCATCTTCCTCCCAGAAGGAGCCCAGGGCAGCAAACTATAAAACACTAAGAACACTCTAAAAATCTTAAAAAGAGACTAAAACAAAACATATTTAAAAACATATTAAAACAAAACATTTTTAAAAACATCTTTTTAAAAAACCTTTAAAAACATCTTTAAAAGCAATTCCAACACTGATGCAGACTGGGATAAGGTCTCTACTTAAAAGGCTTGTTGAAAGTGGAAGGTCTTCAGTAGGTACCAGAAAGATAACAGGGATGGCGCCTGTCTAATATTTAAGGGGAGGAAATTCCAAGGGTAGGTGCCACTATACTAAAGGTCCACTCCCTATGTCGTGCGGAACGGACCTTCTGATAAGATAGTATCTGCAGGAGGCGCTCACCTGCAGAGCGCGGTGATCAACTGGGTATATAAGGGATAAAATGTTTCAGGTGTCCTGGTCCCAAGCTGTATAGGGCTTTGTACACCAAAACCAGAACCTTAAACTTAGCCTGGTAGCTAATAGATAGCACAATTTGTTCAGCAGCAGGGTGACATGTTGGCAATACCCTGCCCTAGTAAGCAGTCACACTACCGCATTTTGCACCAGCTGCAGCTTCCAGACCAACCTCAAGGGCAGCCCCATATAGAGTGCATTACAGTAATTCAGCCTGGAGGTTACCACTACATGGACAACAGTGGTCAGGCTATCCCAGTCCAGAAATGACCACAGCTGTCTTATTAGCCAAAGCTGTTAAAAGGCATTCCTAACCATTGAGGTCACCTGGGCCTCTAGCAACAAACATGGATCCAGGAGCACCCCCAGATTACAGGCCTGTTCTTTCAGAGGGAGTACAACCCTATCCAAAGCAGGCAACCAATTCTTCGAACTTGGAAACTTTCAACCCACAGCACCTCCATCTTGCTAGGATTCAGACTTAGTTTATTGGCCTTCATCCAGACCACCACCAAGTCCAAACACCAGTCCAGGGCTTGCATGGCATCTTCCGTTTCAGATGCTATAGGAAATAGAGCTGGGTATCATCAGTGTACTGCTGACACCTCAACCCAAATCTCCTTATTGCCTCCCAAGGGCTTCATATAGATGTTAAACAGCATGGGGGACAAAATGGTACCCTGCAGCACCCCACAGCACAACTGCCAGGGGGCTGAAAGACAATCACCCAGTGCTATTCTCTGAAAACGACCTTGGAGATAGGATCGGTACCACTCTAACACAGTGCCTCCAATATCCATCTCACCAAATTGGCCCAGAAGGTTACCATGGTCAATGATATCAAAAGAGATGGAGTAAGAATAACAGTGTAACACCCCCCTGTGCTTCTCCTGGTAAAGGTTATCCATCAGGGCAGCCAAGACTGATTCAGTCCCATAACCAGGCCTGAACCCAGACTGGAATAGGTCAAGATAATCTGTTTCATCCCAGAGTATTTAGAATTGCTTCACCATAATCCTCTCAATCACCTTTCCTAAAAAGGGGGTATTTACAACCAGGCAGTAGTCGTCACAACCAATGGGTCCAGAGTGGGCTTTTTCAGGAGTGGTCAGATGACCACCTCTTTCAGGACGACTAGGACAACTCCCTCCTGCAACAATGCATTGACCACACCCTCAATCCACTCGGATTGATACAATATTGGGGGGCATAGCTAATACCGTGGAAGAAAGAAACAAAATTCAAAGGGACCTTGATAGGCTGGAGCATTGGGCTGAAGACAACAGAATTAAATTCAACAGGGATAAATGCAAAGTTCTATACTTAGGAAAAAGAAACCAAATGCACAGTTATAAGATGGGGAATACTTGGCTCAGCAATATGACATGTGAGAAGGATCTTGGAATTGTCATTGATCACAAACTGAATATGAGCCAACAGTGTGATGTGGCTGCAAAACAGTAAAATGCTATATTAAAAGGTAAAGGTGTCCCCGCACTTGTAGTGCGAGTCGTTCCCGACTCTTAGGGTGACGTCTTGCAACGTTTACTAGGGTGGGATTGCCAGTTCCTTTCCCGGCCTTTCTTTACCCCCCAACTTATGCCGGGTACTCATTTTACCGACCACGGATGGATGGAAGGCTGAGTGGACCTCGACCCCTTTTACCGGAGATTCGACTTCCTCCTTCCGTTGGAATCGAACTCCGGCCATGAGCAGAGCTTCGGCTGTGTTACCGCCGCTTACCACAGAGGTATAGTTTCCAAATCGTGTGAAGTGTTAGTTCCCCTCTATTCAGCACTGGTTAGGCCTCATCTTGAATACTGCATCCAGTTCTGGTCTCGGTACTTCAAGAAGGATGCAGACAAACTGGAACAGGTTCAGAGGAGGGCAAAAAGGATGGTCAGGGGACTGGAAACAAAGCCCTATGAGGAGAGACTGAAAGAAGTGGGCAGGGTTAGCCTGGAGAAGAGAAGGCTGAGGGAAGATATGATAGCGCTCTTCAAGTACATGAAAGGTTGTCACATAGAGGAGGGCCGGGATCTCTTCTCGATCGTCCCAGAGTGCAGGACACGGAATAATGGGCTCAAGTTGCAGGATGCCAGATTTTGACTGGACATCAGGAAAAACTTCCTAACTGTTAGAGCCATACGACAATGGAACCAATTACCTAGAGAGGGAGTGGGCTCTCAGACACTGGAGGCATTCAAGAGGCAGCTGGACAGCCATCTGTCAGGAATGCTTTGATTTGGATTCCTGCATTGAGCAGGGGGTTGGACTTGATGGCCTTATAGGCCCTTTCCAACTCTACTATTCTATGATTCTATGTGGATGGGGCACATTGATGGGGCACAAAGAGCCTTGCAAACAATTCACAGTGGGCCTCCATCTAAAACTTCATTTCCTGGAGTTGATGTCAACAGACTCCTGATAATAATGAAAAGTTCCACTGGATGGCTACTTGAGGATGTGAAGTGGGCCTTCTTTACTGCCCTCACCACCACCCAGTAGGCACGGTTATGATATTTTACTCATGCCTGATCAGCCTCACAGCACATCTTTCACAACTTGCACTCTAGACGTCATACAGCCTGTTTCATTGCCCTTAGTTCACTGGTGTACCAAGGTGAAAACCAGGCTCCTCAATGCCGGATAGAGCACTCTGTCCAGCTGTGTTAAGAGCCCGACACATCTTGCTGTTTCACAGCGTGACAAGGGCTTCAACAGGGTCACCTGCTCTATCTAATAGGAACTCCCTCAGGGCATTTAGGAATCCAGTGGGCCTTAATCTATCCACCACCCCTGTAGGGGAGGATTGGAGCTGTTAGTCTAAACTTCACCAGGACGTGGTCTGACCACAGTTTGTATGCATTTTCAAGACAAGCCACAGTTTATATTGGACTTCCACCCATTTCCTTTAATCTATAGCTTTATTCACAGTGTAATCTGGGACCACATCAACACAGCATGGGAGGAATGAAACCATCTAAAAAATGGAATGCCAGATTTTCTCAAATAGAGCTGCTCTGTTATATTTAACAAAAACTGTTCTTTCCCAGACTGCCAACACCTAGATCAAAACCTCTGTAGTTCAGACTCCTTATTGTTTTCCATAGTATATTGTTGGGCTGTAACCCTCTAGTGGTTCTTGAACCTGAGGTGATGAGGACATATACAGTACTCCAGCAAAGGTTTATCTAATGCAGAGTAATAGATTTTCTCTTGTATCATGTTCATATTCTCCTGCTCAAGCAGCTATAATGGTGACAGTGGCTTCCAGCTAAGCAGACAATTCCCACATAATGCTTATACTTTTGGATGGTTTTGTTCACATTTTGGACCTTGGTGTTATCCTCCTCATTTAATTTTCATTTTATCTATCTTTCCCCCCTATGCTTTCAATTTACTGAGGTAATTTTGAATTAGGATGTTGCACTAAAAAAAAAAGTTAGTCTTCAGTTTAGCAGCATATAAATCTTAGCACAGTCGAGAGGAAAGCCTGGCTGGGAGTCCAGAGTCTGTGAGTTCAAATCCCCGCTCATGTATCCTGGGTATAAAGGGCCAGCTAAAGATCACCCCCACAGTGAGTGGCTCAGGGGTTACGTGCCGTGCCACCTGTGCAGCCGTGGGCAAGCTGCATAGTCCCAAGGAGCCCAGTTGCCCCCCAGCTGGCAGTTGCAGACAAGGAAGGGGCTGGCTTGTGCAGCTGTGGCAAGCTGAGCAGGACCTAGCCAGCTGGGGAGGACTAGCCTCAGAGGGAGGCAATGGTAAACCCCCTCTGAATACCACTTACCATGAAATCCCTATTCATAGGGTCGCCATAAGTCGGGATCGACTTGAAGGCAGTCCATTTTCAAATCTTAGAGGTGTACTTTCTATGCCTCTATTTCTATTCTTGTTGAATGTATTAAAGACTCAATAGAGAGCTCTTTGTAACCACCATCTGTTATATCTCTCCACTCTAAGCCCTTGGTGAAGCATTTAAAATGATCCTTTGGGTAAGGTCCACTGTGGAGACCGTGTATTGCCAGAAAGAAATCAATCTGCACTGTGCAGTCCAGATGTGCTCCAGTTAATTCATCTTGGAATGTCAGAGCCCATTTAGGTTGGACCCCGACTTAGTCATGCTTAGAATACATCTATTGAAATCAATGGTACTTAAGATCATTGTAATTTACTTAAGCTCCTTGATTTCAGTGGGTCAACTCTAAGCATGCATGACTAAGGCTGCAATCCTAATTCTACTTTCCTGAGAGTAAGACCATTGAATTCAGTGGGATTTACTTCTAAGTAGACATAACATGATTAGAATTGTGCTATAAGTCTGGATCCAACACTATATTATTTATATAATGCATTTATATACACCAGATATCAATTTGCAAATTTAAGCAGAATTGGCCAGTTTCACCCATCCTTCTTTTAATTTTTCATAGACTATTGAGTTGACTTTACTGATTTCCTTTTTTTTAAAAGCCAGTATCTTTTATATACAAAATGTGTCCCACACAATAATCTGGTTTAGCAACAGCAGCTACAAAAATTTATACAGACCTGTGATGTAAAATTGAGAATGAAACTTGTGGAACATGCTCTCAAGTATTATATCAAATGCTTGAACATGCTCTTAATTGGCAAAGCTTTAATGCCATTAGGAGTTATGCATATGCTTCAGCTACTTTTCATGCAGAGGAGAACAAATATCAATATCCATCTGTCAAATAAGCGGAGCCCATATGGTACCAGAAGAGCTTAATGTAAGTCAGGTATGGCTTATATGAATCAAGTTGCTGTTGCCAGCTATTGCATGATAAGCAGGTTGAGGGATTTGCTCACTCTGAAGTAGTTTCTTTATAAAATACCCAGTATGATGAAACTTTGGTGGAGTTTTGATCTGGATAATAAGCTTCACAAGTAGGCCCCTTTCTATATCTCAGAAGTAAGCAGACCCCTTGAATAGAAACAAGCTTGTGTTGCATTACTGGCAAGTGAATTCAGTGAGGGGAATACTTTAATTGGATCAGATGAGTGGACCAAGTCTATTGGGATTTGTGGGGAAGTAAATCAGCTTTGAAATGCAATCTTATACATGTCTACTCAGAAGTAAGCCACTCTGAGTTTAATCAAACTTCTGGGTAAATGGGTACATTTTGGATTGTAAACTTTGTGATGCAAAGAGCTCTTTACCTTCCTACTCAATTGATCCAATAAATGGTAGCATACCTAACTTAGATTGTTAACAACTTTTTTTAGAGACCCTCAAAAATAGTTTTTATGGACATGACGCCAGGATAAATATGGATAGGAAATTCCAGAAATTCATTTTTGATTCATAGGCTATCTCTCTAAAAAGGAGGCTGGAGAAACTGTTAAAGATTCATAAAGATCGACAGTGGGTGTTCATATCAACTTTGTATGGGTGTTAATACCAAGTTCTATAGCCTGGAATTTGCTGGGCATTTGAAATCCTTGATTGATTTTCAAAAGGCAATGTCCAAACACATTGGTTAATATACTTTAATCTATGGCACTGGAATAGAATGGAATGTGTGTACCTCTGACTATTTCAGTAAGAACTTCCTTTTTTTTTTTTTCAATAATTTTTATTCAGATTTTCATAAAACATACAAGACGAAATCATAAAACATTCAAAGACAAAAAACAAAATCAAAAATAGTTAAACAAAAAGAAAAAAAGAAAAAAAAAAACAAAAATAAAAAATAAAGAGTAAAATATTGACTTCCCATTTGTCAAAGATCAAATCAGTTATAAGTCTATAATATATAACAATCCTGTCTCTTAAGTCATATTATGAAATCACTTTCCTCCAGTAGTTATCTTACTTAATCATCAAATCTCATAAACATTACTTTATTCTTTCCACAAAAAGTCAAAGAGAGGTTTCAATTCTTTAAGAAATATATCTATCAATTTTTTTTTCCAGATAAGCATATCGATTAATCCATCTCATTACTAATTATGATAATCTTATTGTCATAACCATAGTCAAAATAAACATTTCAATTAATCCATCACATCAGAATCTGTTAGGTTCAGTAATTTCAGTAGCCATTGTTCTATTATCCCTATTAGTTCCATTTTCCATCTTCCATCTTCAGTAGTCTTGTTAAGTCCAGTAATTTCAGTATCCAATCTTCCATTATCAGTATTCCATAATAATCTTGCTGTCAAAGCCATAGTCATATAGTAAGAGTCTGATGGGGATTACCTCTATCCCAAATATTTTCTTGCCATCCATTCTGAATAGGTTGCTGAAATACTGCTGTAAAATCATATCTCTGTTCTTTTTTTCAAAATACACTGGGTCATCTCTTGAAAGTTTTTCCATTGTCACATGGCTGCAGTTAATTCCATAGATTTTCTCTATATTGGGCTCCATCACATCATTCCAGTCCAGAAGATTATCCATGCCATTGATAACTTTATCTCTAGAATCTTCATTAATTTCTTCAGAGATAACATTGAGTTCCAAACAATAGATTTTATTTCTAAAGTCCATAGACTCCAAATCTTGTTCCTGTTCCACGTTTGTTCCAATCTCCGGGATCTCCTCTCTCACAGGGACCCCTGTTCCAGTCTCCAGGGTCTCCTCTCTCACAGGGACCCCTATTCCAGTCTCCAGGGTCTCCTCTCTCACAAGGACCCCTATGTCTTTAATCTCCTGTGTCTCCAAACAATAGATTTTGTTTCTAAAGTCCATAGACTCCAAATCTTTTTCCTGTTCCACGTTTGTTCCAATCTCCGGGGTCTCCTCTCTCACAGGGACCCCTTCCAGGGTCACCTCTCTCACAGGGACCCCTATATCTTTAATCTCCTGCTTCATTTTACTCAATTCAATTTTCAGCTCCTTACAACCCTGTCGCAGGTTTTGTTTCGTTATCTCAATCTCATCCATTATTTTCTGAAACATAGTTATTTCCAGATTCTCAGCCACTTTCTTAATTGCCATTTTAAAAGAAAAATATAGGAAAACCACTTCTTATTTCAGCAACAATTGGGTTAATACTCCAAACTTGGTGACATCACAGTATAAACAGAGCAGACAGCCTTATCTCTCCATGCTTAAGTAAACAAAATGCAGTTCCCAGGATCGAAACAATTAATGGCGGTCGTCAGGAAACAGATTCGTCAAAATAAAATAGACCAAAAAGAGAGTAGTCTCAGACAATATAATATTCTTCAAAATAAAAATCTGGAATAGAAATCCCTCTTCTGTGTATATCTTTAGAATGCAAATCCAGGACAGCTTTTTGCAACAAAAACAGAGATAAGCTATTAATTAGTGAGTAGCAGAGAGAAGTTATGGCTCCCCAGTGAGATGTCAAAAACCGATCAATCTGGCAAATCTCTTTTAAACAGCAACAATTTAAGTCAAGTAAAAGAAAAATATAGAAAGAAGGGTGCTTGCCTGTTAGTGCGTTCTCTCTTAGAAGATAAGATGAACGTTCGCTTTATCAGATAGAGCTTGTTGTTGAAAATCCGTCCCACCTTCGTCGGCTGGACCTCGTCCCATAAATTAATGAGATCTGGTCGTCCCAACAAAAATAGGCTTTGAGGTTAATCTCTTCGTTTCTCCCTACCCGGGAGAAGTTTAATCAGTCAAAAAAAAAAAAAAACTGACTGATATATCTGAATAAGCTTCTTTTGAGGCAGGAGCCCGTCTCAAAAGCAGGCACAGGCTAAGTCACCCTTCCCGGAAGTCTTCAGTAAGAACTTCCAAGGCTGGGAGATAAGGAAGTATGAAAAATATTAAAGGAAGCCTCATTCAACATAGCAAATAGTGAGTCACTAACAAATGCTTGAAGGTATTTGGGACTGATTTTGGTAGTGCAACCATTTGTATACAATGCTTTAGATGCAGCTTGTACATGACAATAGCTCTCTTTTGTATTATATATATATACAGGGAAGTTCCCATGGTATTTAGTGCCCATTGATACACTCCTATAAGTTTTGGAATGCTGATTTTCCAGGATTCTGATATGTCAGGGAACCATCATGAAAAGAAAAGACTCCCACTTCAGATAGTTGCCTTCCATGGGTTGGAAAGCAACCAAGACAGGGACAGAGGACACAGACCTAGTATACTCATCCCCACTGTCCCCATTCATATGGTAATTTCCCATATGTATGTTGCCCAAGGCTGGTACCAGGCATGACTGGGCCCTTGGACACCAGCCTGAACTGGGCCCACAGTGTCATGCCCCCCAAACAAGCATTGGTTTGTGGGACCCAGCAACCTGACACTGCCATGGATCACAGAGTGGGAGCTCTCAGGCAACACACAGCCCTCCCGATGCAGGGCCTGTCCCTCCACCTACCTCCCATGTCAGCACATCAGTGTGCATGCCCCCTTAGGGATGCCCCCACTATCATCTTGGGTGATGGCAGGTGTGTGCATACAGCACTAGGGGCATGCTTGCTGACGTGGGATGTAGGTGGGACAGATCGGCTTATTAAAGCCTGCACCACCACCACGATGATTCTGTGGACTGAGGAGCAGGAGCCTAAGAAGCAATTTGCTAACATCCTCATGAAATTTGTCAGCATTTTAATGTGAGTTTCTCCTAATACACACATTTTTGTATGCACTTTTGACTAATATACACATTTTTGCAAGCAATTTCCCCATATACAATACATTTTTGTATTTTCACCAATATGTAAGTGTTTATGCACATTTCCCTATATATGCAATTTTGTATATATTATTTGGTTGGAGAACTGCACTGTAAAATTTAGAGAAGTACAAATTAGGTAGCTTCTCATTAAAATACAAACAATTTTTTAAAAAATTATTATTAATTTATTTATTAAGCTTCTGTCCTGCCCTTCCTCCTAGAAGGACTCCTGGGTGGTAAACAAAGGACAAAACACTAAAAACATCTTAAAAACATTTTTAAAATAAAACCTTAAAAAATATTTTAAAAATATTTAAAAGCAATTCCAAAACAAATGCAGACTGGGAAAACAGATGCAGAAGCTGGATTGCTCCTTCACCCCTAGCTATCTTAGTTTTTGATTCTGCAGAGGAAATCTGTCTTTCTCTCTCTCTCTCTCTCTCCAAGATCATAGATTTTGATATATATCTATGGCCTGGCTAAATTTAAGATCAACAACACAAAAACAATTATGAAAGTCCAATGAAAATAACAAACACAAAAATGAACAAATCACAGATACGAACATCAAAGGCAAACTTCAATAGCACAATGCCAAACAGCAGTTGAAACTAGGACACCAAAAGTAAACAGTAAAATCCCTTTCCCACTTTTTGAGCAGGCAGTGTTTGCCCACTCCCTTCAATTATATCAAGGAATACTTCGGAGATTGGCTGTCAAGGGGAGGGGGTTGCAGAGGGCATGTGGGCCCACAGGGTCAATCTGGAAGGAGCCAGTGATTGGCCCCAGCTCATCCTTCTTTGGTCTTTTGCTTCACCCTCCCTCTCTCCCTAATGCAGCGTGGGCCTTGCTAGTTGCATACTTTAGGGGCTCAGTAGGGATTTGGGAGGAGGGGAATTCCATGGCTAGCCTTTAGGATCACTGTTTTTCACCAGCTCCACACTGCTGGGGAAATTCTTATTGGCTTTTAGGGAGTGGTGTGGTCTGCTTGTTATTTGGCATTGGTACTAGACAAGTGAAGAAGTTAAGAATAGAAACATTAGGTGCACTGAGGCATGATTGGGTTAAGGGCACCTTTTAGGCATCTGCCATTGCCTTCTGTATTGTGGGTCCTTGAGGGGTTCCCTTTAAGTCTGACATGCACATTTGGATGAACACTAGATAATAGAACCTGTGAGTGCATACACCCAAGGCTCACTAGTAAGGAGAGAATAATTTTCATCTGGTCCTTGCCGGGGAGCTACAGTCTGCAGCTGTTTACATGCCTAGAGATCTACTTCCCTGCCAGCATTAGGCAAATTCCTTACCTGCCTGTACTTTCTGAATTTGGTTAATTTGATTTTGAAGATCTTCCATTTGTTATATTAATGAATATAACCTTTTTCACTCACACATTGCCTCATTGCCATTTATTTATTTGTTTGTTTGTTTATTATTTGATTTATATCCTGCCCTTCCTCCCAGCAGGAACCCAGGGCGGCAAACGGAAGCGCTAAAAACATTTTAAAACATGATCAAAACAGACCTTAAAATACATTAAAACAAAACAAAGTTAAAAACATTTTTTTAAAAAACAGCTTTAAAAACATCTTTTAAAAAAGGGTTAAAAACATTATTTAAAATTATTAACAAGCAATTCTAACACAGACACAGACTGGGATAGGTCTCAACTTAAAAAGCTTGTTGAAAGAGGAAAGTCTTCAAAAGGCTCTGAAAACATAGCAGGGTGTGGGTGGATGTTGTGGGTGTGTAATTAATAAAACCATTATAAACAGTGAACAATAGTTTTATTAATCCCATGTGGTTAATTTTGATGTTTTAAATAATGAAATAAATATGAAAATAATCTTTAAATGTATGAAATTTGTTCAAGTATAATTTTAGCTCAAATTTACAGTTGATTAATGTGATTTTTTGAACACGGGATATCTACTGGAGCTTCAATTTAGACTGAGCTAACTTGCCTACATAAAACAGTAGTCAGATATTGTAACCAATGGATGCTGTTTTAATAGGGCTACTGGGGCACAGCCCTCCCAGTGAGAATATCAGGCAACTTTTAAAAATCTACCTCTCTGGCCACATACTCTGTAGGGTCCCACACACATTTTATACTTCCATGAACTTACAGAGGCTTGTGGAGGCATTTCTGTGAATTTCCCAGTCTCTCTCCAATAAACTCCCTACACCACTCAGCCAATTCTAATCCAAAAGTATAGCTATGGCAAAGATGTCCTTCCCATATGGCTCTGGACTGAAAAGCCATGTGACTCGACATCTGAATATTAGGACTACCAGGTTTTTAGCACATGCTGGATAGCTCCCACTCCCTATGTTACTACAAGGGATATCCAGCAGCCATATATCAGATTATGGAGGGCTGCTTGAAAGTCATATGGTAGCCAATCAGAGTTAGAATCTGTTCTGAGCATGCTCAGAGCTGTTTCCTTGAAGGCCAGATCTCCTTATAGCTTTTAGTATGCTCTGGTGGTAGCTACTGAAACAACAGTGAATATTTCCTACTTTGAGAAGCTTTTTGTTTTGTTTTGTTTGTGACCTTGCTAGAGAGAGAGAGCAAGTAAGCAGACAATAGTGAATACAGTGTGTCTCTTCCTGTAATAAACATCCATTTATTTTTTTACTTAATTATTTTGGATTTATTTTTGTGAATTGGATTGGGAGGAGAAATGGCAGATGGCTTGTGTGTGTGTTGCAACAAACTCCATATTAATCATTTACCTGCATACATTCACTCATTAAAAGCTGCAGCAGCTGCTGGGTGGAGAACGGCTGGTTGAAGTGACCCACATGCGGTTCCAGAGTATTTTCCAGAAAAGGTGTGTGGATCGGCATCTAACAAGACCTTTGCCTTGCTTAAATTCAGAATATGCCACCCTGGGCTCCTGCTGGGAGGAAGGGCAGGATATAAATCTAATAATAATTAATAATAATAATAATAATAATAATAATAATAATAATAATAATAATAATAATATCTTGAATGCAGAATGGAGGAAAATGCTGTTCTTCCTTCTTGATTTTTTTTTCTGTGTTTGTCAATGAATTTCTAAAATGAAAAGTTTGGGCTCTGTGCTGGTCTGGATATCACACTGACTCCATGTCCTTCCCCAACCTATTCTTCCTATTCTCAGATATAACAGAGGCTGATTAATCTGGTGTGATGTACTCAGCACATGAGCAGAGCTTATTACTTCACATTTTCAGGACTCAGCCATGCATTGCAAATATGTTCTGCTGTATTCTGCTGTGCCCTGGCTCAAATGAAACAATAATTTTTGTCTATTGTTTGGAATTCTTTGTTTTTTTAATTTAGATTAAAGAAGTGTTTTGAATAATTTTATTTATTTATTTATTTATTAGATTTATATCCCACCCTTTCTCTCAGTAGGAGCCCAGGGCGGGAAACAAAAGCACTAAAAACACTTTTAACACATCATAAAAACAGCATTTAAAATATATTAAAACAAAACAAATAATTAAAAGTTAAATTGATTTTTTTTTGAGGGGGGGACTACATTTTTAAACTTTTAAGACTGCATAATTTCATACTGACCTTACATTTCTAACTTTGCTAATACTATAATGAAATATATAAGTATATTTTTGTGAGTATTATGGATCAATATGAATGATAACTGTACTTGTGCATGAATAAAACTGTTATTATGTAATAACAAATGTAAGCTGTAACCAAAGTCAGTTAAGGTATAACAAGTGACTTGTATTTGCTTATATCTGTATATCTAGAATTCTAGATGATGATAAACAAAAGTTGATTTCATTGTGTAATATATGTATCTTACAAGATTATTCATATTATGATTACCAATTTAAAAACAAACTATCCTGCAAATTACATTTTTATTTGATTGTTTGATAGTTTATAGTTTTGATTGTTTGATAGTTTATACAAATAGCATTACGGAAGGGGAGACACACAATATATGCACTGGAGACAGTTATGGTTAGTTATGTTTTCTCAGCACTGCATTTACATTGCTGTACATGCTGACTTTTGCCTGTGACATGGCTGCCAATCACACACACACACACACACACACACACACACAGAGTAGTGTAGCGGCAAATTCAGAAGGGCCCCTTCATGTTAGTCACAGCCGCACTCCCACTTTTTTTGCTTCAGGGTTGAGAATGAGATCCTTGTGAATGCTTTCCCCCACAACAACAAACATCCCTAGGAGAAAATAAGCATGAAAGAGGAGAGTGTTAGCTACAGAGAGTCTTCTAAGTGTTTAACTCACTTCCTTTCACTCTGATTGGGTTCAGTCAGCAGGAAAGGACAAGGAAGCATGTTAGAAGACTCTTCTTAGTGGCTAACGCACTCCCTTTTCATACTGATTGGCTGGATACTGGAGACATAGGGATGCTGCTAGGACCTTGCTCTCAAAAAAGTAAGGGGTCTAAGACCCCTCAAGACCCTGGATGACTACATTCCTGCACACTCACCTCTAAAATTGTCTGAACTAATTGTCAGAAGCTGATCAGATTTGCCTGTGATGTCATTAACAGAGTGGATGCAATTTAGGGACAGCAATCCCTCTTCCTCTCATTTCACAAGCCACAAGCGATTATTCCATCTTGCCAGTACTACATGCTGAGAGACCATTATTAAAAACAATTAAATAGGCCTATATGCAAGGTGTGAATGTCAAAAGGATAAATCACTTTGTTTGAAGCAAATTGTTATAATAGACATAAAAAGGTAGGCACTCACAAAATGCTCTTAAAATGCACCTTTCCCAATTTAACTTTAAATGTAACCTTGGCCCTCACTGAAATCTGAACTAGTACCTTCCTTTACTTGATGGATTATTAAGAAAAATCAGATTTCTCCGTTTCAGTGGTGTGTGTATAAAATGTGCATGAACTAAGTAAAAAAGCAATGCAGCAGGCTAGTTTAAGACACTTTTCATAGCTGACATGACCTCCAGCTCTCTTTAACCACAGGGAAAGATTTTATTTTATTATAAGAACCTCCCGGCTCCTTTCTTTGCCTTAGTTCTCTGGATTTGCTTCATGTTCCCAATACTTCTCTAATGAAGAGTTCTTCTGCGAGGGCTGCAAGCTTCAGCAAACATGTTCCTTCTGTATGGTCCTCCCTTCCTGACTTTGCTGCAGTGGGCTAGAATTGCAGGAGAGTGAACTGTCAGCAGCCCCTGATTTATAAGAGTGATTTACCTTCTGGAGAGTATAATTATGTTCATAGTTAAGAATTAATCAGGTGAGAGAATTATAGAATAATCACACTCCTGACCTTGGAAGGACAAAGTAAATGGAAACCATTTCAGCTTCACAGGGCCCTCTCAGCAGACAGACTATTCCTTGTTCTTCAATGCATATAGAAGAGCAGTTTTCTATAGGTTGATTGTTGTCATCATTTTAAAAGAGAGAGAGAGAAAGTTTTGGAGGAATGAATGGGATGACAGATTGCAGATGCAATGCTGTCTCTAAGGGCAAATCAGTAAAGTAAATCTAACTCATTTTTTTAAAGTCTTGTTAGCCATTTTGGCATCTTGAATGGAGGAAAATCAGGATATTAATAAGGAATAAATGGAAGGGCTGTCATACACTGTTAGAGTGGTGCCCCTATCCAAAAGGTCTCTGGTTCAGTCCCCAGCATCTTCATGTAGGCTGGGAGAGATTCCTGTCTAAAATCCTGGAGAGCTGCTGCCTGTTAGTGTTGACAATACTGAGCTAAGTGGACCAATAGTCTGGTTTGAAATAAAGCAGCTTTCTATGTTCCTAAATAAGGCTGCAATCCAGTACGAACTTAGCTGGGAGTAAGTCCCATTGGACACAATGGCGCTTACTTCTGTATTGGATTGCACTAGATGCATTTTGAAATGTATTCTTTCTTGGTGTTTCCAGTTAAATGAAGAGGCTGATTCTGCTCATCATCAGGACTGCTCGTTAGATTCTCATGAACATATCAAATTAATCTGCATACATGAATATATGCATATCCTGGCAAAGGAAATAACCACTTCATTCACCCCTCCAATATTGATACAGTCATAACAGGTATGTGAGATCCAATTGCGCAGACTGCAGTGGAAAGCAAGGACCAGTCCCTAAATTCTGAGAAGTGCATTGCTTCTTTCTGGCACACCAGGAGTTTTAACTTTTTACCAATGTTCTTACCTGTTTCCATGCGGGACATGCATTATATACTAAATCCCATTTAATTTTATACTGTGTCTAGCCTTCAGCAGTTTTGCGTAGTTATGAGTTTTATGTAACTGCAACAGATATTCTGTTTTTCATATATCCCTGTCAGCAAATCTAATGGGTGAAGCTTCTGTGTTCTGCAGCCGGTCACAAGATTTGTAGAGGAGAAATGAAAAGACACATGACTGGCACACATATTTTGCTAGGAAACTGAAAATCTGAAGAGACAAGGAGGTGTTCACTGAGAAGAGAAGAGGTCTGCAGTTTCTTGATTGCTTCTTGTAAATTACTAGGTGATGAAGGTCAATAGTCACTGTCCTTAGTAAGAGAACTTGGTTGGTTGCTGAGTTGGGAGTTGGGGAGCAGCAAAAGCAGAACCTTTGTTGCTTAATTAATTTTTATTGGTAAGTCGCTATTCAGCTCATATATTTAATATTACCTTTTCAGATTCCCCCCATGAGCTTTGACCCAAAGCTACACAATCATGATGCAATAACCCAGCTGAAATCACCAACTCACTGACCATTACTGACCAAAGAAGAAGGTCTCCAAACATCAAACAATCTTTGGTCCAGAAGTTAAAATGCTCCAGGAATCATATTCTTTGTCTCTTTCTCCCCCCCCTTTACATATTCTAGACAGCACATACTGAACATTAGGAGGGGAGGGAGCCCATTGGTCTCTATGAACAAACAGCAGTAGAGTCCATACAATCCAGAATCCTGTGCAATCAGGGATCATGCCCACATGGAAGACCTTAGTACACACACAACTGTACACACATAGAGGCCCTTTCAGAACTTCAGCCAAATATGCAGAGATTGGACATAGTGCTACTAGGCATGACCCTGCTGCCCCCTGCATAGTTAATGTGCATGTGACTGAACGCATGAAAGGGGACTCTCTCTCTCTCTGTTGGCTATGCCACTGCTGGCTATGCTTCTAACTCAAGCAGTGGCAGTTCAGCCTTTCACCAGCTCTGCTTACCATTTTGCTGGGTGCAGTCAAAGGAACGCTGAAGGATGGTTCATTATAGTTTATTATGGACTGCTATGGTCTACATTAATCCCAGAAAGTTGGATCAGGCCTGAACAACTTCTGCAATAGGCAGCAGTATTTTTGGAGGCTACAGATTGTAGTAGTGATGAGTCGTGGTTAGAGGACAGGGAGAAAGAAGAACCAAGGTGGCAGCATGGTTTCCATAAGGGAGATTGAAGGCAGCCAGATTTTAGGTGGGAGCTCAAACTATAGGACCTCTTTTACTTTTTAAAAGGGGCATCTTTTTCAAAGTGTCCCTTGAACCTAGATTTGGAGTTTGCTTATCTGTACCAGTTGTCTCCCATTCTGTGGAACTGACAGGCCTTTTTGTTCTGTGTGTTGTGTGTTTACCATTATCTCCTCCTTTTATGGGTTTGAAAACTATTTGGATCTGTTCAGGGCAGAGAGAGAGAGAAGCCAGATTGGGGGGGGGGGTGTCGCAGCAGGAGCCCAGAGCTACTGGGGCATTTCTTGCCTTGGCTCCTTTAGCAGCTGTGACTCAAGTGTGGAGAGAATTTGTAAGCAATGGTGGCAGTGGCAGCAGCAGGGCCAACAGCAGTAGCAGTGAGATCCCAGGAAAGTTTGCTTGGCCTTCGACAGAGGTGAGGAAGGGAGTAAAATGCTGTTAGAGGGCAGGAAAGTGAGCACCTCTCTTGCTTTTCAGCTTCCCTTCTTGTCTGAGCAGAGAAGCCCCCCATCTCTCTCTCTTCAGCTGCCACCATAGAATCATAGAATAGTAGAGTTGGAAGGGGCCTATAAGGCCATCGAGTCCAACCCCCTGCTCAATGCAGGAATCCAAATCAAAGCATTCCCGACAGATGGCTGTCCAGCTGCCTCTTGAATGCCTCCAGTGTCGGAGAGCCCACTACCTAAGTAATTGATTCCATTGTCGTATGGCTCTGTTAGGACGTTATTCCTGATGTCCAGTCGAAATCTGGTTTCCTGTCAATTCCCTCATGCTTTATTCGTGAGCTGGACAGTGCCAGTCCACATCTGACTCAGCACCCTCTCTCTCTCTCTCTCTCTCCCTGGGTTTATCCACATGGCGATTTATTGTGTGTCTGGGGCTACTTGCATCTCCTTTTATTTCACATGGTTCACATGACATTACTGGCAAACAGATGCTATCACACAGTTTCCCCCCTGTAAATCTGTACTAACCCAATCCTCTGATAATCTGAAAAGGGAAGGGGAAAAAATCATCTTCACTCCTTACCTCTAGGGTTTGCAGATGCTTTGCTCTGATGCTTTTAGGTGGGTGTGTCAATCATTCCTTCTCCACACCCACTCCCTCCTCCTCCCTTCCTTCATTTTATTTCCTGCACCTTACAGCTGCTCTGCCCCGTTCTGCAATGCTTTTTTTTATCTTGCTGCAAATGGTGCCTTTATTTTCTTTTCTCCCCTAACCAGTGAAAATACAAATAATTGCACTTCCAGGTTGTGGTTTTTTTAAATGAAACTTATTACTGGTAGAACAAACTGAGTATGCTCGATTACCAGGTAATGAGAGGGAGTGGGAATGTTAAATTAGAGGGCATGGTCTTTAGGAAACTCTGTGATTGTTGCTTCCCCTCAAGTGTGACTAGAAGACACCGTGTTTGCAGCTGGCATTGATCCCTTACTGTAGACAGTACAAACAGAAAATGGAGGTAAAAACAGTATCTTTAGCATGAAGTTATGCTCCCATGTGGATAAACCCACAATCTCTTGGATAGCTCTGTGGCTGGCTGGCAATTAGCAGAAATTAAGAGATGCAAGGGAAGGGATGTAGCTCTATGGTATATCATCTGTACTGGATGCAGTTTTTTAAAAAAAAATCAATGTCAGGAAAAGCCGGTGGCAGGATTGGCTCTGCAGAGATAGCGAACATGAGAACTGTTGAGAGAATGATGTAAAATTTAGCTGAATTCTCACCCTTCTCTGCTTTGAGGTGATATAAGTTGAGCAGAAATTAGCACAGAGGTATGCAGTTAAGCATTACCAAAAAAGACAAAAGACACAGACTTGCATAAAAGGTTAGCACAATCCATGTTTAGAAATAATTGCTACAATGTAATACAATACCTCCAATCATAATGGGGAAGATTGTGATTAGGTGACCTCCTCCATCTGCTGTCCAGGTGCAAACTATTACTGGGCAACTTGCTGCTCTCCCTTTTTATCTTAAAATCTGGCAGCCTTTCAAATCAAGGACTCCTTCAAACAGAGGATTGTCCTCTGATAGCCCTTCAAATAGAGATCTGTCATCTGTAAAGGACCATCTTAATTGGGACATGAATGGATCAAGTAAGGCTAGCCCATGTTCAAGGTCTGGGGAAAAATATATTTGCTGATCACCCAGGACAACAGTTCTAAATACCAAAAACTTGCTTTGCTTAGGCCAGAAATTTGCATGTTTATTTTTAAGCCTACAGTTTATGCACTGTTAGATTTATGAAACAGTTATAATGACATTTGGGGATGGGATGAGAATTGAAATCAGGGATGCTCATCTAATTGAGTACCCATGACCAATGTACAGAGAGCACAACTGATGCCAAGAAGGCCTCCCATCTTGATTTTCCTTACATTACACTGTCCTTTGATACCTGCTACCCCTCCTCCTTGAGAAAGCAGGCAGTGGAGGGCTCTGACAAAGATAGGAGAGGTCCAGTGGGCCTCTCCTCCTCTAGAGAAGTGATGTTCACAGCATTTTTTGCCACAGAGGGTCAGGGGATTGAAATTACAAGCCCTATGATCCCCAGATGACAAAGATGCTCAGAAGATCATTTGCAGCTTCTGAGAGATCTGAAATCTTCATTGGAAGATTCATTGGACCCCTCAGCCACTTACTCTGTCAGTTGATTGGTGGCTACACTCACCATATGCTTAGAGGCACATGTTACCAAATTCTTCCAAGTTACATAGGAAGTGGATTGGGCTGTGAAAGACCAACTCAAATTGTGTTTGCATTTTGACACATTTGTAGGGCAGTACAATATCTCAGAGAGGAGGTTTGGTCTCCTGCTCCCCTGGTACATTCACTACAGCTGCCCAATTTCCTTGCTTTTTAACGTTTGATAGAAATATCTGTTGGCTATAGGTACATTCTTAAACCGCAAGGTTTTTTGCCTATAGGTAATTTCTCTGCTTTTTAATCCATGAGGTAATTATATGCACGCTTATTGAGTTAAATGGGATTTACTTCCACACAGTCATGCTTAGATTAGGTGAAACTGACTACAGTGAGGAGGAGGGACGGTGGGTTGGAGTGGGGAGGGAAGGAAGGAAGGAAGGGGAGGACCAATGGGGGAGAGGGGGTGGGGAGAGGCAGGGAGAGACAATGTTCAATTAGTTCAATGTTTAGGATAGATTAAACTGACTATAGGGAAAGAGGAGAAGAGGGAGAGGGAGGGCTGGAGTGGGGAAGGGAGTAGGGGGAGGAGAATTGTAGGAGGAAAGGAGAGAACGGGGAAGGGAATGGAGAGCAGGAGGGGAGAGGGGGATGGGGAGGAGGGGAGATGAGAAGAGAGGAGAAGGGAGGGGAGGGGAGGTGGGAATGAAAGGGGAGGAGAGGGACAGGAGGGAAGTATAGAAGGGGAGGAGGGGAGTGCAGGTTTGATCGTTTGCATGCTTATTGAGTTCAGTGGGATTTATTTCTGTGTGATCATGCTTAGGAAAGGTGAAACTGACCTGGGGGAGGGAAGGGGAAGAGGACGGGGGAGCTTAAGGGTAGGGAGTTATTATTATTATTATTATTATTATTATTATTATTATTATTATTATTATTATTATTATTATTTTATTCAATTTCTATACCGCCCACAGCCAACGGCTCTCTGGGCGGTGAACAGCATAAATTTAAAATACAATATAATAAAATCACATATCAATACCACACACATAACAAAATTCCAAAGACTAAAAACATATTACATAATTGTTCTAGTATACTAAGATGTAATAAATATACTAAGAATATTAAAATATTAAAATGCCTGGGGAAAGAGGTACGTTTTAACCTGGCACCGAAAAGAGAGCAAAGTTGGCACCAGGCGCACCTCGTCAGGGAGACTACTCCATAGTTCGGGGGCCACCACTGAGAAGGCCCTAGATCTTGTCGTCATCCTCCGGGCCTCTTTATGAGTCGGTACCCGGAGGAGGGCCTTCGATGTTGCACGCAGTATACGGGTAGTTTCATATTGGGAGAGGCGTTCCATCAGGTATTGCGGACCCGCGCCGTGTAAGGCTTTATAGGTCAAAACCAACACTTTGAATCTGGCCCGGAAACATATAGGCAGCCAGTGCAAATGGGCCAGAACAGGTGTTATATGTTCGGATTGTTTGGTCCTAGTCAACAATCAGGCTGCAGCGTTTTGCACGAGCTGCAGTTTCCGAACCATCTTCAAAGGTAGCCCCACGTAAAGCGCATTGCAGTAGTCCAATCTTGAGGTTACCAGAGCATGGATAACTGAAGCAAGGTCGTCGCTGTCCAGATAGGGACGTAGCTGAGCTACCAACCGAAGTTGATAGAACGCACTTCGTGCCACCGAGGCTACCTGGGCCTCAAGTGACAATGAAGGATCTAGAAGAACTCCCAGACTACGAACCTGCTCCTTCAGGGGGAGTGTAACCCCGTCCAGAACAGGTTGAATATCCACCATCTGATCAGAGAAACCGCTCACTAACAGCATCTCAGTCTTGTCTGGATTGAGCTTCAATTTATTAGCTCTCATCCAGTCCATTATTGCGGCCAGGCAACGGTTCAGTACATTGACAGCCTCACCTGAAGAAGATGAAAAGGAGAAGTAGAGCTGCGTGTCATCAGCATACTGATGACTACGCACTCCAAAACTCCTGATGACCGCCCCCAGCGGCTTCATATAGATATTAAAGAGCATGGGGGACAGAACTGACCCCGCGGGACCCCATACTGGAGAACCCAGGGTGTCGAGCAATGCTCCCCAAGCACTACCTTCTGGAGCCGACCTACCAAGTAGGAGCGGAGCCACTGCCAAGCAGTACCTCCGACTCCCAACTCGATAAGTCGCTCCAGAAGGATACCATGGTCGATGGTATCAAAAGCAGCTGAGAGATCAAGGAGAATCAACAGAGTTACACTCCCCCAGTCCCTCTCCCGACACAGGTCATCATACAGGGCGACCAAGGCTGTTTCAGTACCAAAACCGGGCCTGAAACCGGATTGAAATGGATCTAGATAATCGGTTTCATCCAAGAGTGTCTGGAGCTGGTTAGCAACCACCCGCTCTAAGACCTTGCCCAGGAATGGAACATTCGCTACTGGCCTATAGTTATTTAGGTTTTCTGGGTCCAAGGAAGACTTCTTTAGAAGTGGTCTAACAGCCGCCTCTTTCAGGCAGCTGGGGACCACTCCCTCTCGTAAAGAGGCATTTATCACTTCCCTGGCCCAGCCGGCTGTTCCATCCCTGCTAGCTTTTACCAGCCAAGAGGGGCAAGGATCCAGAGCAGAAGTGGTTGCACGCACCAGTCCAAGCACCTTGTCGACTTCCTCAAGCTGCACCAATTGAAACTCATCCAATAAATGAGTACAAGACTGTGTTCTGGATACCTCATTAGGTTCAGCTGCTATAATATTGGAGTCTAAGTCCTGGCGGATACATAAAATCTTGTCCTGAAAGTGCCTGGCAAACTCATTACAGCGAGCTTCCGATGACTCTATAATGTCCCGAGGGCCAGAATGTAATAGCCCTCGGACAACTTTAAAAAGCTCTGCTGGGTGGCAGAGAGATGACTTGATAGTAGCAGCAAAATATTGCTTCTTTGCTGCTCTCACCACTTCTGAGTACCACTTAGTACAGGCCCTCACCAGTGCAAGATTGTATTTGCCAGGAGTTCGTCTCCATCTGCACTCAAGCCGCCTCCTCTCTTGTTTCATCACTCTCAGCTCCGGGGTATACCACGGAGCTGTATGAGCTCTACATAGGAGGGAGCGTGCAGGAGCGATCGTGTCAACGGCCCGGGTCATTTCCATGTTCCACAGTTCAACCAGGGCCTCGACAGGAGCGCCAGTCTTCTCAGCCAGAAAAATCCCCAGAGCCTTTTGAAAACCCTCAGGATTCATCAGTCTCCAGGGGCGGACCAACTTAATGGGTCCCCCACCCTTGCAGAGGGGAAAGGCCGCTGCGAGTCTAAACTTCAACAAGCGGTGATCTGTCCATGACAAAGGAATAGATGAAAAATTCCCCAGCTCCAGATCACCCTCTCCATGTCCAGTGGCAAAAATCAGATCAAGAGTATGTCCCGACACATGTGTTGGGCCAATAACAAATTGAGACAGCCCCATGGTTGTCATGGAGGCCATGAAGTCCTGAGCCGCCCCTGATAAAGTCGTCTCGGCATGGATATTGAGATCCCCCAGTACCAATAGTCTAGGGGATCTCAACAGTGCCTCTGAGACCAGTTCTGTCAGCTCAGCTAGGGAGGCTGTTGGGCAGCAGGGTGGACGGTACACCAACAGAATTCCCAGTCTGTCCCTATGGCCCAAGACAAGGTGGAGACGCTCCAGACCAGTAGTCACATGGACAGGGTGTTTGATGAGAGAGAGAGAACTCCTATAGACCACAGCAACCCCACCTCCCCGGCCCTCGGATCTACCATAGTGCTGAACCATATACCCAGGTGGGCAGAGCTGGGAGAAAGCAACTCCTCCCTGCTCACCCACCCATGCCTCGGTTATACATGCCAGACCGGCCCCCTCCTCCACAATTAAATCATGGACAAGGGAGGTTTTATTATGTACCGATCTGGCATTTAAAAGCAGCACTTGGAGATCCGAGAGCTGGCTGAGAGGACATCCAGCAACCCTGTGGGTGTGAGAAGGACCGGAACGGGCACAGCCACTAATTGTCTGGGCCGAGTTCCCCTTACCTGGCATGTCCTTCTCCTATCACCATACCTCCCGCTACCTGTCACTACGGTGATTGGGGCCCCCGCAAGTCCCCCCACTCGGTGCAAAGTCCTCTCTCCCAGGCACATAATAAAACACAGAAAACACAGACACTCACACACACACTCACGTCATGACAAAACAAAAACAAAATCAAAAAACAAAAACAAAATCAACCACTTATAAAATGGCGGCCAATCACTCCCCCCAATTAAGTAATAAAAACTTCCAACCACTAAGCGTTATAAAGCGAGGTTATATTTGCCGCCCCCAATGTAAACCGTATCCCAAGAAAAGAGGGGGGGGTAGAGAGAAAGCAATCACATTCAGTCTCTAATCATTCTCTACGGCGTTCTCCCGCTGCTCCAAGTCACACCCACACTCTGATTGTTCCTCGCGGCGTTCTCACCCTCCGCAGCGTTCTCCTATCGTCCGCCGCCACCACCGCCACCGCCGCTGCTGTCAACAACCTGGCCTCCTCCTGCGGTGCTCTCACCACTGCTGGGCAGGATGTTTCCCACGGCCCTTCACATTCAATCACTCCGTGCGATGTTCTCCCACTGTCATTACTCCACGCCGGGCTGTGCCGGGGCGCGCCCCGAACTGAACCAACCTCGTCAGTGCTCTCACCACCGACGGGTTGCTCTACCGTCCCTGGGCGTCCACTCAGGCACCCACATTGTTCTCCGCACCCTGGCCGTCCTGCTCCTCCAATGCCACTCCATGCAGTCTCCTCTACGCCCCGAGCCCAGTCTCCTTCCACGGTGCTCTCACCACCGTTGGGCTCAGGCTCTCCGTGACCTCCGCACGCAATGCCCCGAGCTCGTCCGCCTTCCTCAGTGCTCTCACCACTGACGGCAGACCGATGCTCGGCGCGGCCTTCGGCACCCAAGGTAAAGGCAAGCCGAACACAATGCTCCTTCGCCGCCACCGCTCCTGCTCCTACTCCTGCTCCCTCTCCACAGCAAAGCCACATCAGAAAAGGGGGTGAGTAAGCTAAAAAGCGCACTCATTTGAGAGGTGTAAAGGTGGTGGGTAAGATATTATCAATCCAGTTCGTGGAGCTTTGGATAACACATCCGGCCGCTATGCCGCCATCTTTAGACCTTTAGAGTTGAAGGGGTAGGGGAGAAGGGAGGAGATTGGTTGGGTGGGCACTGAACAAAGTGAAAGCCTCTTTCCTTTCCAAATGGAAAACATTGTTAACATGTCATTATTTTGGGAGGGTTCCCCCACCTTTTTATTCTACAGCAGATACATGTAGTCTCCCACCCAAATTTAAACCAAAGCTGTCACTGCTTACACACATGCCAGACATATATTCCAAGTTAAACACTCATGGCTTCCCTCAAAGAATCCTGGGAAGTATAGTTTGTGAAGGGTGCTGAGAATTGTTAGGATGCACCCTATTCCCTTCATAGAGCTACAATTTCCAGAATTCTCTGGCTACTGGAGCTCTGTCAGGATAATTGGAGTCTCCTAACAATGCTCAGCACCCTTCACAAACTACCCAGGATTCTTTGGGGGAAGCCATGACTGTTTAAAGTGGAATGAATGTCTGGTGTGGGTGTGGCCCTCTGATTAGCCAAGCCAAACAGCTGTTAGTCTGGCTGACAGTTGGTTCTTACTGAGCATGCCTGCACTATCATAGATTCCAATGTTAATTTTCTTAAATTAATTAAAAATCAGCCACACATTTTTTTAACTTTTAAATTGCAGAAGATGAGGTTAGAGTATGGGGCAAGGTCATTAATAGGATTACAGATACTCTATGAACATGGCTGATTTTTAATTAATTTCAGCAAATTATGGGACTACTGAGAAAAAAAGTCCAACAGGGGTCTGGATTTTTTTTACTCTTGTTTTAGACTTTGAACTTTGGATTCTCTCTCAGTGTTTTGTGTATCACCATGGAAACTTAGAGGTTTCTTGAACAAGCATTTGTGTGTTCAGGACTATAGGTTTTGTAAGATTTTGTTTTGAAATGAGCTTATGGAAAGCAGCAGAATGGCATGGAGGTATTTTCAATTAAACATGGCGGAACGTGAAAATTCCATGCTGGCTATAGTATACAGCCACTCTCATATATATAATATATATATGGAGTGGTAAAAATTGCCTCCAACCTTGGAGAGCCACTGCAAACCAGAGTAGACATTACTGGGATAATTAAACCACTCCATTTTCACTCTTATACCACTTCAATGTGTCAAGGCGTTCTCCAAAGAATCCTGTGGAATTGTAGTTTGTGGGAGACCCCTATTCCCTTCACCAAGCAATAATTGTCAGAGTTCCCTGGGAAGAGGGATTGCTTGTTAAATGTACCCTTTACAGGCTACAGTTCCCAGGATTCTTTGGAGGAAGCCATGACTACTCAATGTGGTATAATACTATTTTAAATGTATAGTACATAAAGTACATATGTATAGTACATATGGGGCCTCAGACAAACACAGAAATCTGATGAATTTCACAGTCATCTCTGCAGCCATGATTTGGCGCTCTAGAAATCGAACATTTATTTAGTGGCACTATAATGGCTCTCCCTTGGATAAATTGTTTAAATATGGAAAAATGATTTTGGAACTTGTTTCCATTTTAATCTGAAAGGGGAAAAAAGGAAATCCATAAATTCCCCATATAATTTCCATAAGACATAGCTGCTGACAGGGAAGGTGAAATTTCTTTTGTATCAGACAGGCTGAACTTCATTTACCTTCCCTGCCTTGTTATGTCTCCTTATCCCCACAGCAGATTATTTTAAAACAGTGTTTGAAAAGTCACCTTTGGGAACAGACAAATTATCCATTCTGTTATGTCATGTTCTCAAGGAGACTCAGCTACAGCACTTCATTTGGGCAAGAGAAGAAACCCAGTGCCAAAATAAATGGTCTTTTATTTACAGACATATTTCCCTAGTGCTCCTCAAAGGGCTCATTGAAGCTGAAATTCCATCTGTCCCAGAGGTTGCAAAGGTGCAGCATCCCATTTGCAGAATGACGCAGATGAGTATTAAAGTAACAGCCTGCATATCATTATATATAATTGTTAACTATAATTATAATCCTTTATTTCTCTATGTCTCTAAATTGCCACCCGCTATAATTTTTTCTAGCATAATTTTAATCATTTTAAAGGTGCAGATCACCTGCACAGAATAATACATGTGACTGGGATGGGAACCACCTCAGGAAGACTAAAATAATTGTCACCCATTCAGTACAGTAATTTTGGGAAGTCACCTGTGTCTGCATAGCCGCAGTGAATTACTATAGAAACGACTTCCAGATTTTCAAAGTTGGATATATTTTTAAAAGAAGATGAGACAGAAGGAAATAATTATGAAAATTATTACAGGGCAAGCAACTCCCCACCGATTTCAGAATTGCCTTACACCATAGACCAGAGGTGGGGGACCTCTTTGGAGTGAGGGATGCCTTTGTTGCCAACCTTCCGTGGGCTGCATGCCAGTCATGTGCGGGGCCAGAGGCAAACGTCAGCAGGGTCAGATGTAAAAATGGGTGAAACAACTAATGTGAATCTTATCTTTGTAGAATAGGCTACGTTCCAGCCACACAAAAATCAGAGGTTTCTACACAAACACAAACACACCCCTATCCACATCTCTTCATCCTCTATCCAGGCAAGCAAGAGGCATTGTCAAGGTTCAGATACATATTTGAGCCAGGCAAAAGCACTTGAGGATGGCAGAACACTGGTAAGGGGTGTGGTCTTAGGAGAGGAGGAGTGGCCATGGCAGACAGCATGGTTGACGAGAGTATCAAGGACCAAACACAGAGGCTTGGAGAGCTACATTGGGCCCCTAGACCTGAGGATCCCCATCCCTGTCTTAGACTGAGTCAGTTGCTAGGCAACCTTTTGAACTGGCAGCATGAAATTCACAGCATCCACTTGCCGCTTAATACTATGAGTTCCTTTAGTTTCTAGCAGTAACTGATGCTTGTGTACTCGGGGCCAAACTAGGCATTATGTTTGATATGTGGTGACAGATCATCACTGTGTCATAGAGGAAGGGGAGCTTTAGCTTTTTGTCCCTGCCACAGACCCAACCAGAATTCACACACACACACATGCCTGCTATTTGCAAGTTATTTTTATTCCTATTTCCACACAGAAGACTGTGGCAAAGACACAGTGATGTGCAAAGATTGTTTCACTCAGGAAACAATCTAGAATGTTAACATAAACCTTTTAGGTCAAATTCATCTATCCCACCAGCTCATTCCATTTTTGGATTCAGCAGTGACCCCATTGGATTTGGCACTGGTAAAAAAGGGTTTCACTCAGCTGCATGCAGTATATTTGGCATAGTTCTAGGCAACACTGGAGACACGGACTATTGCTATCAGCAAAGCACAAACTTGTTCATCAAGTATGTGCGTTCAGAGTGCAGATACTTTATGATTTTAACTTGATTTCCAACATTTCTGCAATTTTGCTTGGTGGGCCCCTTTTGGGGTTACAGTGCTGGCTTTAGATACATCACTTAATCTACATAGTGTTTCTCATTGCAAAATGGCTACCCATTCTCTCTCTGCACTTACGAATTTATTTTACGTCTATGCAACTCTCTTATTCTCTTTCTCTCTCCCTCTCTCCTTCCCTGCATCTTGAACAAGCTCCATCATGTCCATCTATGTGATTCTTACAGCAGGAGCCTCAATCATTTTTGTCTCTGTTCTGTATTTGTTAATTACATATCTCAGTCTTTTCTTGTTCTTTCATTTCCCCCACTAGCTTTAAGCACTGTTGTGTATGAGATCCTTGTTGTCAAATGTAGGGAAAGAGAAGGTGAAAATAGATGTGGAGAGCTATGATAAACGCAGCCACCTTCTGTGGCTTTTAATAATCTGAACAAATAATTGCAAAAAATGTGCATGGTATGAACATGGTGCAAACTTTAAACAAAAGGATTTCCCCCCAGTGATTGTTTTAAAATTACCTGCCACTATTCTCACTTTACATGTGTATGTATGTATACATGCATGCATGTGGGATCCCCACTTAGCCATGAAGCTCACTGGGTGACCTTGGGCCAGTCACTCCCTCTCAGCCTAACCTACCTCACAGAGTTGTTGTAGGGATTGAGGAAGTGAGAACCATGTATGCTACCTTGAACTACTTCAAGAAAAGGTGGGTTATAAATGCAAATAATAATAATAATAATAATAATAATAATAATAATAATAATAATAATAATAATAATAATGCTTAACAGAATACAAGAGAACAGGTCCCTGCCCCAAGGAATTTACAGTGTAGCATTTGACACATGGGAAACAATAGAGGAAAGGGAGGCAAGTGGAGATGGGGTAAATGGGAAAGCAATAAGCAGTTGTTTCAGTTGCATGTTCTTAGGTTTAACTTCAGACTGGGCTATAGTTGGGCATGCCTGTATGCTTTGTGCTTTGGGGAAGAGCAGTCCTAATCTGCTGCTGCTACTGCCAAGGCTCAGTGGAATGATGGAGTTAATGCTAGATCTGAAGCTATGCCACTCACAGCGGCAGCAGTAAAAGGTGGATGGGATGGGTAGAGCAGGCAAAGCCTAACCCTGCACCAGCTTCAGACTGGTGCAGTGATTGGGCCCAGATGATGCCCTCCACCAGCTAGTGCCAAATGTGAGAGCAGCTCAGGATCCAGTGGATTCTGGGCTGGATATCAGAGATATCACAATTGAGCTTCACACCTGCAGGTGGGTGGCTGGCTGAGCCAGCTGAACTGAGTGGAGGAATGGCTCTCCTCAATCCAACCCTCCCTCCCAACCTGGTGTAAAGGGGGTTCGATTACAGTCCTAGGCAGTAAACACTACTGTATTTGAGATCTGCCTCAGATACATCCTAACAACTTTTCTATATTGAAGAAATAAATCTCTAATGATTTCAGGCTGCACATATAAATAACTAAGACTAGTCATTCCATTCCACTTTCAAAATGTGTTTTCAGATCATCACAACAAACTGAAACAAACAACATGAATATGGCAGGCTCATTTCTGAGGCTCTTGCAACTGAGGGAAAAGACAGAGGCAGCTGAACTAGTGGAAAATGCATGGAAGGATGGTTTCTCTGTGCTTCCTCATGTAGTTTTTTCACATCTGGAAGACAATATATATATCATCATTATAACCAGGAAAGGTTTACAGCTTAACAACTCATGTCAGGCATTCTTGTGCCATGGACAATCTGTGTTGTTTTGCAGGAAACGAAAGACAGTGGAAAAACAACAGTGGAAAATTTGGTGGCCTAGAAACAAATGTCTCAAAGACCATCATGCTGCAACCAAAGTCTCTGTTTCTGCAGGACAGCCACCTTGCAGACCCTGGCTGTAATCCCCATGGCTTTAATTTTCCACTTTGGATGACTTGATTAATCTCTCAGCTGGTCATCCCTGGATACAAACTGTGCAGAGATCAGGAAAGATTGTCTTAGTTTGTTGATACTGAAAAGTTTCTAGTTATTAATTATGCTCCTCAGAACCAGCTCTGCTGGACTCCAAAAGCTCACCCTACTGCTTTTCAGTTTCTTTTTTTTTTCTTTTTAAATTCACTTCCTCGAGAAGATGACAAACAATTATTTCTGGAAAGAAGTGTCCAATATTTAAAAAAACTCAAGCCATTTGTTGCATTCACAGTTTTTCCACCCCCATAGGGAAAGTGGACAGTTGCCAAGTTGTGCCAGGTTAGATGCAACCTTCACTTTGACTCTCTCCCACATCTAGATGTTGTGTCTGACTTGATTAGATATAGAGCACTGGGGTGTGTATGGAAGGGGAGTGCCAAACCAGAGTTCTCAGTGGTCAAGCTCCAGCACCTTAGCTGCTATGCGATCAGCATTCTTCTTCCCCTGCAAGCCTGGCAGGCTCAAGTCTGTGTTTGAGGGCAACATCCATCAGGAATGCAGTACCAGCCTGCCTTAAACTCTTAGTAACCCAACCTCAAGAGCCAATCCCTGTCCATGAGGCCATATACAGCTGAGCAACCTGGTCTGGTATGAGGATATTGCCTAACTCCTGCTCCCATTCCTTGGTTGTTGCCTTGGGTCTTAATCAGTGCAGCAAAGACACAGTGCTGTGCAAAGAAAATCAATAGCTGAGGAGTACTGAAGCCTCAGGATGACACCTGTTTTTTGGATATCCTGATCCTGTATTGCTGTCAGTCTTGGTCACTGTTTGTTTCAGGCCACACATATACCTGTGGTCCAGTTGGATTGACATCCACTTCCCCTTTACCACTCCACAATCATGAATGGCAGTGTAGTGGAAAATTCAGAAGTGCAGAGTTGCTTCATGACAGTCACAGTCATACCCCCCATTTTTTTCTGCTGGGTTGAGAATCAGATCCTTGTTAATGCCTTCTCCCACAACAACAGAAGTCCCTAGAAGCCAATAAGCATGAAAGGGAAGAGTGTTAGCTACTGAAAAGTGTCTTCTCCATGGCTGAGTCACCTCGTTTCACTCTGACTGGCTCTAATTAGCAGGAAAGAACAAGCAAGCATGTTAGAAGACTCTTCTCAGTGGCTAACACACTCCTTTCATGCTGATTGGTTCATTGGATGCTGAAGACTTTGGGACCCTGTTCCCAAAAAGACCTTCTGAGACCCCAGATGACTACACCCCTAATTCATAGATCATAACTGCCTGGAGCCTGAGCCTTCCTGAGGCCTGGGCTCCTGCTGGAAGGAAGGGTGTGATATAAATCAAATAAATACATAAAATAAATTTGGTCAGGAGACTGAATGACAGCCCCCACTCCCCGAGCATTGCATCACAGCTTACAAAGTAATAGTCACAGGTAATAAGGGTCAGTCTAAACATTATGTGATTTCTGTGATATGCTTCTCCCTCAATTCTTCCCCTTTCAAAATTGGGGCTTGTGAATGAAAACATTGTGTAATGTGAGAAGCTGGTATGCACGATTCGATGCTGTGGGAGTGTGTGGAAAGACTGTAAAAATATTGATATCTACTCATCTTCAAGGTGGGTCCTCTAAATAGAAATTAATCAAGTTCCTATGTGTGCTAGCTAAAACCGGTCTGTACACCTGTCTCTGTGGATGTTGTTTCAAATGGAGAAAAATCATGTGGCCCTAAATCAGGAGTGGGCAAGCTGTGACCTTACAGATGTTGTTGGATTACAGCTCACATGACCCTTGACCTGGTCCATTGGCCATGCTGGTTACGGCTGATGAGAATTGGAGCCCACAACATCTGGAGAGCCACAGGTTCCTCACCCCTGCCCTGCCCTACATCAAACAGCCTGAGAACCCTATAGCAGGGGCACGAAGAAGCCAAATCCTTACACTAAGCACTTGGAGAGATTCAAGCACACACATATACACACTGCCTTGACATAATTCAAGCCAGAATGCTAAGGGTTGGGGTTGTATTTACTGAACAGGCATTTTAATTTGACTTTCTTGACAGTGAAAGCTCACTAAAAGAAAGAAGCAAACAAAAGGAAATAACATAATTTATATGAGGAATTACCTGATTACCTCTTATGCGATTGTTTTCTTTTGTGAGATTTCACTGTCAAGAAAGTGAAACTAAAAAGCTAGTTCAGTAAATAGCATTGCAAATCTTAGCATGCTGGTTAGAATTGATTATCCTTTATCTTGGGTTAGCATTTGCCTTCATGATCGGGTCACTGCCTCTTTAACAGTTAGAGATCAGCCCTACCACACAATATTTCAGGCCTGGTGCCAGTGGGCAGCCAAGCTGAGCACTGGCCGAGGGCCCCTGCTGCTGAGAGGGGCCTTTTCTGCTGGGACTGGATGGA
The DNA here is from genome assembly GCF_030035675.1 of Rhineura floridana. Lineage (NCBI taxonomy): Eukaryota > Metazoa > Chordata > Lepidosauria > Squamata > Rhineuridae > Rhineura > Rhineura floridana. Next base: position 178,897,349 of record NC_084481.1, on the reverse strand, counting down.
TGTAGCTCCCACTCCACAATCCATGCTAGCATTGAGTCGCGGAGCATGCTCCGTGTGACCCGATGCTGTTGCAGATCATGGAGCAGCAGCCACCCACTCAGGCAACGCCACTGCCATTGGGGACTGGCCATGCAACTTCCTGCGGCTCCATGGTACTGCATCTGTGCTGTAAGCACATGCTTGCCATCACCTAAGATGGCAGTGGGGGCATCAACATGCCCCCTGCCATCTTGGGTGATGGCAGGCATACACTCACAGTGCATTAGTCCACTAATACAGCGGGGCCTATTTAAGCCCTCAGCAGCAATAGTGCTACCACCACCACCACCTTCAATAGTCCCTGCAGTCTGATGCCCAAGGGGCTGCTGTAGTCTGGTGCTGGCCCTGCAACATATAAATTACTAATCTCCTTTCTCTTCCATCAAACCAAAAATGCTGAGGGGATATAAGATTAGTGCCAGTGTGGTGTAGTGTTGAACTGGGATCTAGGAGACCAGGGTACAAATCCCTGCTTGGGCATGAAGCTCACGGGGTGACCTTGGCCCAATCACTGCCTCTCAGCCTAACCTACCTCCCAGGGTTGTTGTGAGGATAAAATTGGGAGAGAAAGAACCAAGTTTGTACACCATCTTGAGCTCCTTGGAGGAAAGGTGGGATAGGATATAAATGAAATAATAAATAATACATAGTGTGAAGTGAAGTGGCCAAGTTTGCTGACGACACTAAATTGTTCAGGGTTGTTAAAACAAAAAGGAATTGCGAAGAGCTTCAAAAAGACCTCTCCAAACTGAGTGAATGGGCGGAAAAATGGCAAATGCAATTCAATATAAACAGGTGTAAAATTATGCATATTGAAGCAAAAAAATCTTAATTTCACATATATGCTCATGGGGTCTGAACTGGCGGTGACCGACCAGGAGAGAGACCTTGGGGTTGTAGTGGACAGCACGATGAAAATGTCAACCCAGTGTGCGGCAGCTGTGAAAAAGGCAAATTCCATGCTAGGGATAATTAGGAAAGGTATTGAAAATAAAACAGCCAATATCATAATGCCATTGTACAAATCTATGGTGCGGCCGCATTTGGAATACTGTGTACAGTTCTGGTCGCCTCATCTCAAAAAGGATATTATAGAGTTGGAAAAGGTTCAGAAGAGGGCAACCAGAATGATCAAGGGGATGGAGCGACTCCCTTACGAGGAAAGGTTGCAGCATTTGGGGCTTTTTAGAAAAGGCGGGTCAGAGGAGACATGATAGAAGTGTATAAAATTATGCATGGCATTGAGAAAGTGGATAGAGAAAAGTTCTTCTCCCTCTCTCATAATACTAGAACTTGTGGACATTCAAAGAAGCTGAATGTTGGAAGATTCAGGACAGACAAAAGGAAGTACTTCTTTACTCAGTGCATAGTTAAACTATGGAGTTTGCTCCCACAAGATGCAGTAATGGCCACCAGCTTGGATGGCTTTAAAAGAAGATTAGACAAATTCATGGAGGACAGGGCTATCAATGGCTACTAGCCGTGATGGCTGTGCTGTGCCACCCTAGTCAGAGGCAGCATGCTTCTGAAAACCAGTTGCCGGAAGCCTCAGGAGGGGAGAGTGTTCTTGCACTCGGGTCCTGCTTGCAGGCTTCCCCCAGGCACCTGGTTGGCCACTGTGAGAACTAGATGCTGGACTAGATGGGCCACTGGCCTGATCCAGCAGGCTCTTCTTATGTTCTTATGTTCTTATGTTGCTAGGAAATAAGCTCCATTGAACACAGAGGGACTTACTTCTGAATAAGCATGCATAGGATTGTGCTGCACAACTCTCATTTTATGTGGAGGTGACATAAGTTGGTTTGTTTGTTCTTTTCTCTCTGTTTTTGCCCTTCAAGCCATCCCTGTTCTTGAACAACCTTAGGTGATGATAGGTAAAATGGGCCATTGTCAGTGAGATGCCCCAATAGCCCCAGGATGTCTGACAAAATACTGATTGTGAACAATTGTATAAAAGGCTCATGAAATCTGTATTCAGTGGGCACTCAGTGGGCTTGCTAACCTCGCTTATCAACAAGTGGACAGAATGAAAAGTGGAGATCTGTCTGACCAATCATCAACATGAGCACAGAGAGTCAAGGGATAAAATGTTCATTAAGCAGAGCTTCAGCAAAGCCAAGAATGCTATAATATTTAGCTGGCCATATGCTACTTCCTACATTAAAAATTATACAGCCACAAAAGTGGCTGTATACTATAGCCAGCGTGGATTTTTCACATTCCTCAATGTTAAATTGAAAATACCCCCATGCCATTCTGATGCTTCCCATAAGCTCATTTCAGAACAAAACCTTACAAAATGTATAGTCCTGAACTCAGAAACGCTTGCTTAACAACACTCTCAATTTTCATGGTGATACACAAAATAGTCAGAGAGAATAGAGAGTTCATAGTCTAAAAAGAGAGAAAAACCTCAGAGCCCTTTTGGACTTTTTTCTCTGAGTTCTCATAATCTGTTGTATTCATTAAAAATCAGCCATGTTCACAGAGTACCTATAATCCTAATACTGACCTTGCCCCATACTTTGACCTTCATCTTCTGCAGTTTAAAAGTTAAAAAAATGCCTGGCTGATTTTTAATTAATTTAAGAAATTTTGAGTGGAACCCTGTCATAACGCGGGGCATGTTCAATAAGAAACAACTGTCAGTGTTCTAAAAGCCAGACTCCCAGGTGCTGGGCTTGGTTAATCAGGGGGCCACACCAGACCTTTATTTCGCTTTAGACAGTCATGGCTTCCCCCAAAGAATCCTGGGAAGTGTAGTTTGTGAAGGGTGCTGAGAGGAGACTCCTATTCCCCTGACAGAGCTTCAGTGGCCAGACTGGTTTAACAGTTAGCCACTCTGATTGAAGGTCTGTGAGGGAAACAGGACGTCTCCTAGCAACTCTCAGCACCCTTCACTAACTACACTTCCCAGGATTCTTTGAGAGAAGCCATGACTCTCCAAAGTGAAATAAAGGCCTGGTGTGGATGTGGCCAGGGACAGCTTTGGTTTAAATTTGGGTGGGAGGCTACATCTGCATGCTGTAGAATAAAAAGGTGAGGGAAACACTGAAAATGTTCACAATGTTTTCCTTTTGGAAATGAAAGGGTTTTCCCCTCTGCCCACCCACCCAATCTCCTCCCCCTCCCCACCCCTCCCCTGGGTCAGTGTTGGACTACAACCTGGGAGACTAGGGTTCAAATCCCCACACAGCCATGAAGCTGACTGGGTGGCCTTGGGCCAGTCACTGCCTCTCAGCCTCAGAGGAAGGCAATGGTAAAACCACCTCTGAATACCATTTACCATAAAAACCCTATTCAAAGGATTGCCATAACTTCGGTCGACTTGAAGGCAGTCCATTTCCATTTTCAAACATGACTGCACAGAAATAAATCCCATTGAACTCAAAAAGTATGCAAATGATCAAACAAGGATTGCCAGGCCCAGCCTCCAAAAGGTCTTCTGTATCTTTAAAAGTTATGCAGGGGGAAGGAAGAATTTCACCTTGTGGTTTTTCCCATTACAGTGTTGCAAGAAAACCTGTACTTGTTACCAAATTCTTGCAAGCTACACAGCAAGTGGATTGGACTGTGAAAGACCAACCCAAATGGTGTTTGCATTTTGACCAATTTGTAGGGCAGTACAATATCTTAGAGAGGAGGTCAGGTCTCTTGCTCCCCTGGTGCATTCACCATAGCTTCCCAATTTCCCTGCTTTTTAAAGTTTGATAGAAATATCTGTTGGCTATAGGTACATTCTTAAACCTCAAGGTTTTTTGCCTATTAGTGAATTAACTTTAAAATTCCTAGGAATAACTGCCTTACAAATCATGGAAGATGAACTGCACGGAGGAATCTAGTGTGTTACCAGAGGTGGGGGAGAAAAATACTTTTGATTGGTGTTGTATGATTATTGTACTGGCTTCCTGTTAGCTTCTGAGTCCAAGTTAAGGTGTTTGGCTTGGGGCTGTCTAAATTTCAGAGTAACTCCCACACTACTGCCAATAAGCTCCCATCTGTACCATAAAACAGTATTATTATATCACTTAAATCAGTTATGTCTCGCACCCCAAAGAATCCTAGGAAGTGTAGTTTGATAAGGGTGCTGAGAGTTGTTAGGAGATCCCTAGTCCCCTCACAGAGCTACATTTCCCACAGTGGTGTAACAATCTATCCCTCTTCCCAGGGGACTCTGGGTACTATATTTCTTTGAGGGGAGTGGAGGTCTCCTAACAACTCTCAGCACCTTTATCAAATTACACATCCCAGGATTATTTAGGGGGAGTCATGACTGTTTGAAGTGGTGTGATAGTACTGCTTTAAATCTATAGTGCAGATGGGGCCTATACATCATTCACCTTGGGCCAGTCCGTGTCTCTCAATTAAGCGCACCTCACAGGGTTGTTGGAGAGAGGACTAAAAATGTATGAAATAATAAGCAAGAACTGTTGCTGGTTCACACGATGCAGTTTCTTCAACCATTACCATGAACTACATCAATCAAGCCAATGCCATGCAAGAGAATCTTCTAAACCCCTGCTGGCAATGCATGAATGGCTCACAAATCATCCTGTAACAAAGTGGTGGAAATACACAGGAAAGGGGGTAGCACAACTTTTTCTCTGTTGTGGAACATGCTAGCTGGAGGCTGGAGGTTTTCAGCACACCACAGGATCGAACTTGGAGGATCAGGATGGAGTAGGGAGCCAGGGAGAGTCAATGCATGCGCATATGCGCACGCGCATGTGCACACACACACCCTCCCCTCCCTCCCTTCTGGCTTTTCTACAGAATACCTGTTACTGAGTTGGAGTTGGAAGCCATGGATATTTATACATTCTCACCCCATCAACTTTTCGGATAAAGCGTTTTATATTTTGGCAGGCCTTCAGTGGGAGAATTGAAGTGACTGTTGTTGTGGTGTATTGTTTTCTAGAATGGCATTTTCTTACATTCCCCCCTTATTGCTCTTGATATCCTATTCCTGTCATTGTCCCTCCTCTCCCTCCTTCATTGCCTGACTTCAGTAAGATTGAAAGAGTAGTGCAAATATCTTAGAACTGCAGCCGAAGTTGAAAGAACCAAAGCAATTGTTGTTAGGGTGAGAGACTGCTCACTCTGTGCTAAAGTTGTTAAAGTGGTTATAATAGATTTTGAGTCCAGTTGTCTGGATTGTCCAGTGTGATTTTCAGTCCTTTGGCATGAATTGTGATTATATCAAAGAGTTGTATAAATCTGTTTCATGATTTAGGGAAAGAATAGATGTAAAAATCTATCTATCTTTTTAGTTCTTAACAGAAGCACAGGAATGAAATTTGTTTTAGTGGTTTTCTCAACTGGCATTGTATTTAGACTGCAGTGTGAATCTACAACTCTATGCCAGTTCTGCCTTTGGATGCTTCCATGCCCATAGACAGAGAGGTATATTAGCAATTTTAATGTCAAGAGCCTATGTTCATTCTTTTGAAGTAATTCTGAAGTGCAATTAGAAGATCCAACAAGTGCAGTGCAGACTAGAACCCAGAAGGGTGTGATGCACCCAGTAGCCCCTCATCTTACAGAGCAGGGATTCAGGTTTTGGACATCTGACAATTTCCAAGGATTTGGGATGTTTCAAAGCATCAGACCACATGACTGTCACAACTGCAGGCTTTACAGTCAACGTGATTGTCAACTTAGACCACATTTATTATTTGTTGCTGCTGTTGCAAACTTTGTAAAATGATGCCACGGGAGATGGTATTATGGAACAAACAAACTTTCTTTAACCGTCTGTGACATTTAGTACAACGGCAAATGTTTTTCAAAAGGCTACTCCCCTAATCCATGGCTTGCACACAGACATTGCCCCACCCCATGCTGGGAGAAAAATGAGAACAGGAGAAGTAGTGGCAGTTTGTGCAGCCAAAAGGCCAGGGATGACTAATTTGTGGCCCTCCAAATGTTACTGGAATCAACTCCAGGCCTGGCGCCAGTGGACAGCAAGGTTGGGCACTGGCTGAGGGCCCCTGCAGCTAGGGCTGGAAGGGTGGAGCTGCTGCTCTGCAATCCCCACCAACATTGGGTCATGGGCCACAACCAGACAGTGGCACAGATTGTGGAGTGCTTCACTTTCCCAGGCAATATCACCCCTGCATGCACTCGCAGCTGGCGCCAGCTTAAATTCGCCCAGTCACACCACCTCTTGTGTTAGTGCACATGCCTGCCATCATGCAAGGTAGTGATGTGCACTGATGGGCAAGGTGGTGCAACCAGGCACATTTAAGTGTGCATATGCACACACGGGGGGGAAGCAGCGAGTTGCAGCGGGCTGGTGCCTGAGGGCCTGTGGCGGGCTGGTGCCAGCCCTATGCAACTCTCATTAGTCTCAGCCAGCATGGCCAATGACAACGGATAATGAAAGTTGTAGTCCAGCAATATCTGGAGGGCCACGTATTGACTACAGCTGCACTAGGGGATCCAATCATGAGAGGCAGGCAGTCTTTCCTTATGGAGGCACTGCCCCTCCTTTATGGGAAAGGGCCATAGTTCAATGGTAGAGCATCTGCTTTGTATGCAGAAGGTCCCAAGTTTAATCCCCAGCATCTCCATGGAGGGCTAGTAGAGAACCCTACCTGAAACCCTAGAGGGCTGCTGCCAGTCAGTGCAGACAATACTGAGTTAGATGGATCAATGGTTTGACTCATTATAAGGCAACTTCCTATGTTCCTATGTGTTCTAGATTTTTTAATGTAAAATTTGGGGTAGGGGAAGGATAAACACCTACATACAACTATTATATCGTAATTTCATAACTAAAAAGATTACTTATTATGCCATAAGGATAAACCAAGGAAACATAGCTAAAAATAGCTAAAATAGATTAAGATAGCTCATTAGTATACAAAGATTCTCACATCCTTCAGTTCTACTTTTTTTTAATGTGGCACTTCAAATGTCAGATTGATTTGAAATACATTTATAATCTCATATTACTTAATATGGATGACCCATTAGGTGGCTTTGTTAAGATTCTGATTTTATAAGATAATTTATAAAAGCAGAAAAGGATTACCAATCATTGTGATTTGTTTATTATTGCTTGAACTAACTTGTTATGTTAGCACAAGCATTGCCGCTTGTACAACAGAACTGTCCCTCTTTCCACTCTCTATATGCCCCACTCTGGAGGGTTGAAGAACCCCCCCCATCATAGGCCCATCTGAACTGTACATTTAAAGCACCATTATACCACTTTAAATAGTCATGGCTTCTCCTGAAGAATCCTGGGAAGTGTAGTATGTGAAGGGTGCTGAGAGTTATTAGGAGACTCCTCTTCCCTTCACAGAGCTACAGTTCTCAGATTTCGCTGGGAAGAGGAGTTGACTATTAAGCCACTCTAGGAATGATGTTCCCACCTTAAGGTGGGGGCGTGTTTGCTTTCACCCCATATGAGTGAGAAGGCTCGGGAGGTCTACTCCCGATTGGGTGAGGGAGTAGGGTGAGGCCACATCATGCCTCAATGGGAGGGGGAGTATTTAATGCTGCTCCCCCTCCCTAACTCTTCTCGTGTTCGTTCGCGCTGAGGCAGTGTGTGTGCGAATGTAGCATTACTGGAGGCTTGTGTGACAGCGGCGGTGGCTTTTTTCCTTTCTGAGGCCCAGCGGGTTTGCTGTTGGGTGGCACTTGCTTCCCACCCTCCTGCTTGTATTGTTAAAAAGCCTCCCTCCCCACACTTGTCAATTTTGATCAGTTGGGTGGCGGTTGGATGGCATTTGCTCCCCCCCCTCTTTGTTTTGTTACCTTCCTGTCATTTGCCGATCAGCTGTTGGGCGGTGGGGGGGGTGATTTTGCAGAGTTGTCTCTCCCTTGTCTCTGTGCTATTGGCAGCGGCAGCTCTGCAGTTTAGCGGTTGGCTGCTGTTTGTCTTCCCCCTTTAGTTTCCCTGTTAATGCGCTAGCTGAGCACTTCCCCAATTTTAATTGTGTGTGTGTGTGGGTGTGTGTTAAAAATAAAATAACATAAGGCGGTTTGCCTCCCGCAGATCAGCGGTTTCGCGGAGGGGGGGGCTTTGATCGTGGTCTCTGCCTCCTTAAGTTATAGTGGTGGCTGAGCATGTGCCCTCTCCTGATTCAGTGCTCCTGGCGCCTGCCTCTCCTTTGGCCTAGTGACTTTGTGAGAGGCTTGAAGCGGATCGGCTCTGGTCGGGCCCTGCAGAGCGTTGCGCGCACGTGTCTCGCATGCGCGCACATTTCCCGTGCTTGGTCGTTGGTGGCATAGCACGCCTCTTTGCTTGCCCCTCCCCCCCCGTATTACTCTGTGCTGTGATAGGCTTGGCTGGTTGGACTTGCCTAGAGTCGTGCGCACGCAATTCGTGTGCGTGTACATTTCCTGTCCTTTGCTTTTGTAGGCATTGCGCGCCTCTTCACTTCCCCCTCCGCATTGCCTCTCTATCGTGTTTATTAAGCTCAGTCAATTCTCTTCGTTTCCCCCTCCTGCATTGCCTTGATTGTGCATTTCAGGTTCCAATAAGTTGGATTTTTATCACCTTTTATTCAATCAATTCTCTATTGTGTTAATTAAGTTAAAGCCATTTGTTCAATTCATCAATTAATTAGTGACTAGGAAGCAATAAATAAATAAATAAATAAATAAAAAACTGGAGGCTGTGCTCAACTAATTACTTCCTCATAATTAATTCAATGCATAAATTCTTATGAGGCTGGGATCAATCAATTAACCAATCATACATATATTTGATTACATAAATTCGTAGATTAAGGTGCCTTTTGCTGTTCTCTGATTAGGTTATCAATTTTCTTTATACAGGTTTTCAGTGTTATTTGATAATGCCTCCTCGTAAGGCCAAGCAGAAGAAAGGCGTTCAGGTGGTTAAGCGACCAGCCAGGCACCCACCTGTAGAGCCTCACTCTTCGGACGAAGAGTCGGATATGGGCTGTATGCGGGCCCTGATTGCTCGGATTGAGGCTCTTGAGCAGCAACGTTCTGCACCAAATGACCCGGGTGCTTGCCCTAGTGCTCCTACTCCGCCCAAGAGGTCTGCTAGGCGGACCTCCAAAGCTAACCTTATGCGCTCTCTCCTGGCTAGGGTCTGCGCTCTGGAAACAGGAGCTACCAGTTCCAGCCAATCTCTCTCATCTGCTCCTGTTGATCCACTTCCCGTTCCACCTGTAGGAGCAGTTGTGTCGGTTAACGAGGCGCAGTCAGAACCCCCACCATTGGTGCCATTGGTGCTTCCGATGCCTTCAACAACTTTGGCTACTGTGGGCTCATTAGCCCCACGGGATGTGTCGGTCGTTGTTCCCCCATCAATGGATACAGGTGAGACACTCAATACACAGGTTCTGGGGGCTGCAGGGGTCGCTCATGGGGTTGCCACACCTTCTCAATACACTTATATGGGGGGTGTTTTAGTGCCAACGCAGCCACAGCTTCCTTGGCCAGCAGCAACTATCGCCCCCTGGCAGCCATCAGGTCCTAATTCTTCTTCCATGGATTCCCTGCCTCTTCCCCGGGTGTTTACCCCCAGGGTGATAGTTCTCTCCCTCTTGGGGATCATCTCCTCCAGGCTACTAAAGAGCTGATCTGGAGGGGTGAATATTTGGATATATTTACTATTTTGTTTCGTGAACCTGAGGTCAGGGACAAGCATGGAGAAGCGGTGAAGGATACTGAAGCCGCTAAAAAGAAAAAGGTGGATAGGGTTTGGCCTAATTGGCTAAACGCCTATACTGTCTACATGGGCGTGATGACGCAGGACTACCCTTCCAGAGCATTGTCCATGATCAAGTATCAGGACATCTTACACAGGGCCTTTAGGGATTTTGCCGGAACGGCGTGGCTCCGTTACGATGAAAATTTTCGTCAAAGGGCGGCCCTCGATCCCACCATGCGTTGGGACGGGGAACATCAAGGCATGTGGCTTCGCTGTATGACCCCAGCTCGGCCACTTCAAAGGGAAAGGTCGGATAGTGGCCATCTCTTGTCCAAATTACAGGTAACGGCTTCTGGCGGTAGCCAGGGGCCGCAGTGGGTTTGGTCCCAACAGGTGTGTTGGGGCTTTAATAGCTCTGGTCACTGCACCCGTCGCCCTTGTCATTTTAGACACGCCTGTGGGACATGTGGGGGTGGGGATCCCAGTTCAGCCTGTTCCAGAATGCGACAGGGCAAACCCAATGGCCAGGATCAACAGCAGCCCTGTAGATCAACGGGTGGCGGACGACGTGCGTCGCAAGGCCAGTAGCCCGGTTCTTGTTGCCCTGTTGGCACACCTTTTGGCTAGATATCCGAACAGGGATGCCGCTGCTTACCTCTTAGCGGGTTTTAAAGAGGGATTTAGGATCCCTTATGAGGGTCCCAGGGTTTCCACGTGGGCAACTAACCAGGCCTCAGTTCGGATCCTGGAAGAGGTAGTGGCTAGGAAGCTAGACAAGGAGATAGCTGCAGGCAGGATTTCCGGCCCCTTTTCTTTCCCCCCCTTGCTGGACCTGCGTATTTCGCCCCTGGGCATAGTGCCCAAAAAGCAGCAAGGGGAGTACCAGCTCATTCATAATCTCTCCTTTCCGAAGGGGAGTTCTGTGAATGATGGCATCCCCCCAGACATTGCCTCGGTTAGATACACTTCTTTTGATGAAGCTGTCAGGGTGGTGAGGAGAGCCGGAAAGGGGGCCTTGATGGTGAAATGCGACATCAAGTCGGCCTTTCGTCTCCTGCCTGTTAACCCCAAGGACATTGACCTTCTGGGATTTCAGTTCCGCGGTCAATACTATGTGGATTGGGCCATGCCTATGGGCTGTTCCATATCGTGTTCCGCTTTTGAAGCATTCAGTACGTTCTTGGAGTGGGCCGTGAGGGACTGGGCTGGTTCTTCTTTAACGGCCCGTTATTTGGATGATTTTCTGTTCATTGGTCCTTCAGATTCCGGGCACTGCGCCCGTTTGGTGTCAGCCTTCACAGTTTTATCAAATTATTTAGGTGTCCCTCTGGCCCCTGAGAAATCAGAGGACCCCTCTACTTGCCTTACCTTTTTGGGTATTGAACTGGACACTGTGACTCAGTCTTCCAGGCTCCAGCTCCTAAAAATCCAGGCGTTAAGGGACAGGTTGAGAACAGCTGCAGGTTTGAAGAAACTCATGTTGCTCCAATTACAGGAGATTGTAGGCCATTTGGTCTTTGCCTTGAAGGTAATTTCGCTTGGAAAGGCGTTCCTTTGACGCCTTTGCGATGCCATGAAAGGCATTAAGCGTAGTTTCCATTACATCAGGGTATCTGCTGGCATGCGAGCAGACCTCCAGACCTGGCTGTCTTTCCTGGATGGATTTAATGGGGTATCATTTTGGCAACATGAAATGCTATTGGAGGCTGAGCTCCAGGTCCGTTCCGACGCAGCTGGTAGCTCAGGATTTGGCCTTATATTTCACAATGACTGGTGCACTGAGAGGTGGCCCGTGGACTGGCACGTAATTGGGGTTACTTCTGATTTAACCTTCCTGGAATTTTTTCCCATCGTGGTGGCAGTGCACATTTGGCCTCTGGCTTTCCAGAACTGCACAGTGCGGTTCTGGTGTGACAATCAAGCCACTGTACAGGTTATTAACTCTCAGACTTCTCGGTCGGCACAGGTGATGCGTCTGGTGCTGGTCTTTGTTTTGCAGTGCTTACAATTTAATATTCTTTTCGTAGCCAGGCATGTCCCTGGCCTACAGAATAGCATTGCTGACGCACTTTCTCGCTTCCAGATGGAGCGTTTCTGGAGGTTGCTTCCCGGCGCTTCACCCGTGCCAACTCGGATGCCCCCCAGTCTTTGGAGCCTTGGCAGTTAGAAGCAAGCATTGCTATGGCCTCGGCGTTGGCAACCAGCACTCAAAAGGCATACCAGCGCGCTTGTACTGACTTCTGGAACTTTTGAGCGCGAGCCAGCATGCAACACCTGTGGCCCATACCTGTTAGCCATCTCATGCGATATTTGGTTTCTTTGCGGGCTACGGGTAAGGTGGTCAGCACTATTGCTGGCCAATTGTCAGCTCTGGCCTTTCAGTCTAAAGCCAGGGGCCTTCCCGAGTTCACAACAGACTTCCGAATATGGAAGATGCTAGAGGGTTGGGCCAGGATCTCCCCTGCAATACCTGATAAGAGGCAGCCATTTACTCCGAATCTGGTTGGCCAGTTGCTCCTGCAATTTCGGGGCCTTTGTTCCTCTTCATTTGAGGTGGTGCTATTCAATGCTGTCGTTCTTGTCGCCTTTTACGGTGCATTTCGCCCTAGTGAGCTGTTGGCTGCCTCAAAGGGAGACTGTTCTAACAGGGCCCTGCAGTTCACTGATTGTGTTCTTTCAGACTTAGCAGCCTGTATCACACTTCGAATTTCCAAGACAGATCAGAAGGCCAAAAGGAAACAGGTCGCCTTAGGCCCTTGCCCTATTCCTCATTTATGCCCTGTGGCTGCTTTGAGGGCATATTTGGCACTCCACCCAAAGGGGTTTGGTTACCTCTTTATTCATGGAGATAGGTCCTCCCTTACCCGGTTTCAATTCTGGGCTGTGCTCAAGAGGGCTTTGTTGTCATCGGGCCATGATCCGGCGGTCTTCGGCCTTCATTCTTTCCAAATAGGGGCCACTACAGCTGCAGCACGGATGGGCCTCTCGTCATCTGATATACAGGCTATCGGCAGATGGCGATCTGCAGCGTTCAAAGCTTACATACGGTACTGATGGAGTTGCACCTACGTTGGAGTGCATATACGGCACCCAAGGGCAGATGGCGATCTGCGATTCTGTGCACGGTTTGATAGTTGGAGTGCATATACAGCACCCAAGAGCAGATGGCGATCTGCGATTGTGTATACGGTTGATAGTTGGAGTGCATATACAGCACCCAAGGGCAGATGGCGATATGCAGTTGTTGCTAGTTTGAACACTTGCAATTGGAGTGCAGGTACGGCACCCAGGAGCAATTCGCGATCTCCATGGTTTAGCTGTTGCTTAGTTTTAGTTCCAGTTGGTCCTCTATTAATTGTTCTTCTTCCCTTCCCCAGATATCGCAATGTGGCCGGAACCAGTGAACATGTTGCTGTGCGGGCATTCCATCCTCTTTTGGGCGCTGAGGAGAGCATCCTCCACTGACATGGGGACACAGCTCCGTCTCTCTGCCAGGGCTACTTTGCGTTGGCGGGCTCAGAGGGGCATGCTATGGGGTGAACTTCTCCCTACCTTATGCCAGGAATTTTCAGCTGGCCCCCCTGCCCACATCCTAATAGTTCACTTGGGGGAGAATGACTTAGTTCAGCGCCCTGGTTTGGACTTATTTTATAGAGTACTGAAGGATTTAGAATGGGTTAAAAGTACTTTTCCCCATCTCCTAGTGGTTTGGTCCGCCCTGTTGGAGCGGCGTGTTTGGAGAGGGGCGGTTCACCCCAATAAAATTGATAGAGCCAGGCGTGGGGTGAACCGGAGAATTAAAAAGTTTATTTTGAAGAATGGATGGGGCTACATTCCGCATCCAGGGATTGGTGTGGATCATCCTCATCTCTTTAGGGAGGATGGTGTGCACCTTTCTGAACTTGGATGTGACATGTTTTTGGAGGACTTACGCAAAGGGTTGGTTGAGTTGTTGAGGTTGGTGGGGCGAGCTGTATAAACATGAGCTATACACCTCTTGTGGCATTGAGTTCGGGCAGGTGAGGAATTTGATGGAGTGAGGTAGGTATCCTGAGGCAATTTTGGGTAAGGACACCCCTCAGGAATCTTGCAGGACTTTGGTCTGCGGATAACTGCTGGGTGCCCCTGTGGATTGTCATGTGCATTGGGGTGAACGCGGGTACCGCGGGGCCAGGATGCGCATGGCAGACCGCTCCCAAGGCTCACTGGGCAAGGAGGGAGTCTTGGCCCATATCCTTGCATCAGAGCCCACAGCTACCAGCTGTGATACATGCCCAGGAGACTGGGGGGATTGAATCCCCACCAGAATAGTGCGATTCCTCACCTGCCCGGGGGTTATAAGCAGTTATTAATTATGATTGGATATGTTTGAATTTGGATTCAGATTATGTTATATTTAATAAATACAACATTTAAACCAATGCCACGTCTCACGAGTCTTCTTTGGCGGGTGTGGGGGCAATTGCAGCACTGTGAGGGGATACAACCCAGTGTATTTAAAAGAAGGGCCCTGATGGATCAGATCAAAGGTCCATCCAGTCCAGCATTTTTTTCTTAGAGTCGGACAGTTGAAAGCCCACCAGGAGGACATTGGCACAATGGCACTTGGGAAACAGGAAATTCTGAACAGTCTTCTTGGAGTGCCAGCAGGTAAGTCGCAAAATTTTGTATCTAATATTCTTTACTAAACAAGGAACTTGCTGTAAATTATGTTCTCTTCCTGAAGTCTTGTTGGCATTGCATGAAATGGAACAAGATGGAACACAACAACTCCAAATCTCCCCTTTGTTTTAGCTAAACCTCCCTGGAATAAAGATTATTTCTTCCAAGACATCCTTACAGAACGTAAAACGAAAGATAATTTATGTTCATTTTTGAAATAAGTAAAACTCGTCTCTAAAATTGTAGATGCCTCTGAATGTACCTCAAGGAATGTGACACCAGCAGTTATATAATTTTATTGCTGATGTTAACTCTGTGACAAACACTCAGCTACAGTTTGTAGAGAACGTCAGAAAATGAACCTTATGAATTTTAATGTCTTTTTACTTTGGACATTGATGTATGTTTTGTACAGCTGCACTCGTTCTATATGCTGACATAAATAAAAGGTATCCTTAATCAAACATTTAAAGAGTGCTGTAGTTTCAAAGTATAATTTTTTTTAAAAAAGAATCAGCTAGAAGTTGCAATCAGCCATAAATATTTAGTGTGACCGCTCTAATCTCAACAATTTAAAATAATATCAAAGGGGCCACCTATAAATATTTGTATGTCTGTTTGGTAGGTCAGAACTGGTGTGAAAGCAAGTCTGAAAGTGGAACATAATGAAAGCAGCTTGCATCTTCTCAGCTAGTAGCTTTAGTCTCTCAAACTGTAATGTTCAAACTGCTTAGAGGTAATTCATACAACTGAATTGGACTGTTGAGAATTTGAGCCAAGTGTGTCCATGCTGATTTGTACACATGGTGAAGTGGTCATAGTGAGCTTACAACTTCACTGACATTTACAGCTCAAGTGACCTTTGGGAATTCTTTCATAACATAATAAATGAGCTGCAAGCTAGGTTAAAAAAAATAGAGAAAAACACAAAGCTATTGCATAACCACATTACAAACTTGCCACAGTCCCATGCTCTCAACATGCCAATTTTACCAAGTGAATTAGCTCTTTTATGTTGGAGTAAGCCAGGAAAACTAGATGAAGCCTGAATTTTATTTTATTCTTTGCACCTGAAAAATAAAAAATGGACATTATAGGGTATTTCCCCTCAACTTCTCCACAAGCACACCGTTCAGAAGTATTTGATGTTTCCATAAACATAAGTTGTAAACCAACTTAATTTTGATTGCATACATTCTTATTTGACTGCATGAATTCTTTGTATTGGCTTATTTGACACAATAGGCCTTACTCCTGTGTAAATGTGAAAGGTAATCTGAGCCTGCCTTTATCTTATGTAAATTCACAATCTGCCTTAAACATGTATTTATGGTTGGTTAACATTCACTGCCCCTTTAAGTAAAAAGCAAGTGGACTCTGGGAAAAGGGAGAAAAGGGCAGCGTTCTAGGGCAGCTGAGAAGGAGCTCTGTTGAATCCTGTTTTAGGTCTCTGTTAAACTGTAAAAGTAGTTCTGTGTAAAAAAAAAATCACATCTTCCTTGACTGGAGTGTAACATAAACATGTATAGGATTGAGCAGTATGGCTTATTCATGTCCTTATTCATTTACTGCATGGTATTTTCAGAATGAAATGGAAAACTTTTAGAATTTGTAACCAGAATTTTTAAAATATATATATATATAAAATAGGAAGCTGAATGATGCTATAAAGCCATTGGGCTTTTAACCTTCATCCAGACCAGGCAAAAAAATTACAGTGGCAGTGTTTGGGTGTATTTGTATTTACAGTGGGGTGTATTTGTGCCCCAATGAGATTTCCAATGGAAAGACAAGGTAACTTTGTTCCCCAGAGAACATTTTTCCCTGTGTTGTCACAAGTGTGCTTGACAATACCAAAGCATCTTGAGCCAAAAAAAACACATATACAGAGGAGGTAGATTTTTTCTGAGCAGTATATATTGGCCCCTTCTCCACGCATATTGAATAAACGACAATTTCTGGGGTATTTTTGGACCCCAGTGGTTTTTTGTTTCCAGAAGGAAAATGGTAAGTGGTAACTGGCTGACATTTGGGAATGCTGTACAGGTTAATATTTCTGACAACGTCCTAGAAGGACACCCTGTAGGTCTACGTATGTGTACGTTACACAATGAAAAGTGTACCTGCTGTCCAGATGGACCCTCAAAGTCAGGATGAGAGAGGTGTAAACCAAGTCAGGTTTTTTCCTCTCTCTAAGAAAGACTCATCTCTCTGATTTTTCTATACAAAGTTTTATTTTTGGATAGTTTCAAAGGAAGATAAGGCAGAGAAGAAAAGTGCATTCGTTGAACAAGCATCCAGTTCTTGTTATTACTAGAAAGGCAGGATTATCAAAATTTAACTTGGAAAAAACGAGTAAACATAAACATACAGTAAATTTGCTTACGTTTTCAGTAATGAAACAAATAAAGCTTATGAAAGAATAAAAGTGACATAATCAGCATTATCATGTAGGTAGGACAAAAATGAAATAAAGGTGAAAGGGGTTCCTTTCTTCTCTACTTTTGATAATGTGAAGAGGCATTTTCAGATATCCTTGACAATTTTCCTCTTAATTAAAAAAGAAATAAAAATGAAACAGATGGAGCCAGTTTTCATTGTTGAGATGGAAGCTGGGCGATAATAATTTATGGCTTCTAGTAGGAACATTATTCCAGTTGATGTGTACTTTGCATACTTACATAAACATTTGATACAGAGTTACTATCCTTATAAAAAGATATTTCACATAACAGAAAGTCTGTCCTGAAAATGCAGCAAGCTTAATGCAAAGTTGGCCTCTCGTTATTCCATTATGATGTAAACCCCCCCACACACACTTTATCGGGGGCTATAATAGATCTTGCTGCATGATGATTTTATCAGATGCACAGTTGCCAAACTGGAACTTTGAGGTTCTCTCTGTCCCCTTACAACTTCATAGGAGGTGGAGGACAAAGGTAAAATTTCAGCCTGGACTTCTCTCGTATGTTCCTTTCTTATATATCCATCTCCAAATTATCTGGGTTATTAGGTTTTCAGTGGTGTTTCTCAACAGATTGAGAACAAGGTAGATAAGATGCCCAGGGAAGATACTGTCAGAAAGAGCATCTTCTGCTTCCTCTCTAGTTTTAGAGCAGGGATGGGAAATCTGTGGCTCTCCAAATGTCATTAGGCTCCAACTCCCATCAGTCCCAGTCAGTGTGGTGAATGGTCAGGGATGATGGAAGTATTACTCCAACAACTCCTGGTAGGCCACAGATTCCCTTTCCCTGTTTCAGAGGATCAGAGAAGATCTCCGGCTTGCAACCTAGGGATCCTAATCAGATTAAAAATTTGCATAGCCAGCTATATTTAGTGATTGTCAAATGGACCCTGGCATAATTCACTATTTGCTTGCTGAGTTCTGAATTCAACATTATAAATTTCAGTTGAAAGTCCTTTGTTATTACAAGATTTCAAAATATATTTAAATTGAAACTTATAGTAATATGAAGTGGCCCAAGGACTTTTTAACAATTTTCTTCTTTATTTTCTTTAAAGGAAAAAGTCTTTTTGTGAAGGTAGGAAATGTGCCTCCTGCCGTGTGCTTTCAAAATGGAAATGTCACTTTACATTGTTTCCAGCAGGCACCGTCCAGCTGAGCAGGCTCCTCTGCACCCCTTCAGCTTATGAATTCCAGGAGGTTGGATCAGAAGACCATCAAAGGATGAATGCAGGTGGCTGAGGTGCTTGATGGCTGCAAGGCCAATGTTGATGCTTTCCTCCTGCCCAGGTTGTTCTCACTCAGTTATATGATCAACACATATAGTGGGCCCTCCGCAGTCACCTGCTCCAAGAATTGTGGCAAAAACTTGTCCTAGAAGTATTCTTTTTAACCTGAACCAAGTGAGGTGGATGGCAGACCTGAGGCCTAGCCCCATCTTGAAGACTGCACTCTGTCCGAATATCCATACAGTCTTTTGACTTCGAGTTATAGAGAAAGGAAGAATGAGCGTCTCTGTTGAGGTGCGGAAGCAATCTGGGCAAATATAGGAATAGAATGCAGCTGATCTCCACCTTGCCAATGGCCCAAATGCAATCCTGAAGCAAACCCTACTTGGTGGTCATTGTTGCTGCTGCAACTCGAGTGGAAACCAAAGTCAGCTGGGGATAGGCCAAGATGTTTTACTGCCAGGTGCAGGACCCCTGTGAACTTGTGTCTGGTCAAAACATGGACCAGGAGGGATACCCAGGCCTTCTGGAAGGACCCTTAAATAGGTCTGCACATTGAGGCTTGGACAAGGTCCAGACTGATGGGCTGTTTTGTGCAATATGGTCGAGCACCGGGCATACTGATTGGTTTTTGAATGCCTGGTATAAATTTGGATCCCCCGCGCCACAATTAATACTTCCTGGAGATGCAAGGCCCACTCCCCAGAATCATGGCATGATGCTGCCATGATTTCACCTACCCTGAGAGCCCCAAAGGCGAATGAGAAGGTGTCCTGGAAGAGCAGCCCTTCAAACTTAGACTAGCAAAGTAAGGGCAATGCTGTATGTATTACACATAATAGGTTGTATGACATGGGCTTGTATAGGTCTGGGGAAGAGGAGAGCATTCTGTGCCACCCCTCCAGGGCTTTATGGCCTGAAAGGAGGTACAGGATGTTACCAGGAAGGCTGACCCTCTTCTTACCACAGGGTCAAGGGTTCTTGCTTTCTCCCTTCACCTGTGTCTACCCTGAGTTCTTGTATGTCGAACATTAGTTCACCTAAGCTCACAGGTTATCAATAGCAGTCATCAGAAGTTTGGTAGATAATAGAGGAGACCCCACTCAAGGATTCCTGAGTCTTGGGAAGTACCATAAATTTCTATTTGGGAGTCAGAATAATCCTTATAATATAAGTTATTTATTCGTATCTTGCATGCTACAACTATTAAAATGCATTTTAGGTGGTTTTAGCCAGCATAGCAGAAATAGAAAATAAGAATGCATATCAGAAATAAATAAATTGCTGAATATCCATTTAACATCAAAGTCTTAAGAGTTTGGAGGCACATCCTACTTAATCAAGTTACAACAGATGGAAGACTGGGTTATAACTCACAGTCTTGTCACAGAGCCAAAGGTACAAAATACATTGAAATATATGTATTACATCACCGATCAGATGTCATGGATGGAATAGATGGATGGTTCTCCTACATTCTCTTCTACCCTCATTCCAGCTGGAGCAGAGGATAATGAGTGTTGTAAAAGGGCGTCTTCATGGCCTTACCAGCTATAACATTTTCATTGCACCTTTCCCTGCCGCTTCCTCAGGTCGTTAGCCAGACATGCCTAGTGTGATTTATATGAACAACTAGTTTGCTTAACTTCACCTTATAAGGAGCTTCCTTGTTGATACAACCAGAATGTTGGCTGACTGCCTAGACTTCCTTATTACTTTGAACTTTACCTTATAACAAAACATTGCTTTATGCAGAAGGAAGGGCAAGAAGCCCATTTTTTGAAAGGAAAACTTTTTTACTCTTTGCAACTTATGCATCAATAAGCTATAAGATAAGCAAATAGAAGCTATTTCAGCAATATTTTATACAACTTTTAAACCAATTTTTGGTCTGGCCCATTACAAGGGATTTTACAAGCCCTGAGCTTTAGAGGGAAAGGATATGGCTGCCAGATGGATGACCATCATTCTTGTGGCTAAGCCCCATTCTCTAAGGAAGGCCAGGTACTTCAGGAGTGTTGTTTCAGCCACCAGCCAAGCATCCTTTCCTCTGGGTTGATGTTTGCTTCATGTGCCAGGTTTCGGAACTGATCTTCCAGAAATTGAAACAAATTGAAACATCTGCAAAGCTATTATCAAGGCCTGAATCGAAACTAGCTGAGAAGAGGATGTTAGCTTCCAGACAGCAGAGTACAAAGACCCTTATCAGCCTCATGACTCGTTCAGAGCAGGAGGTTTGTTTCTTACTGATGTGAACCACTGCTTGGTTTTCACATCAGAAGTGGACCCATTTATTGGATAATGCCCCTCTCCAAAGGTGCACCACCACCAGTATAAAAAAAAGCTCAACAAACGTAAGGTCCTTAACAATGCCTGTTGTGGCCCAATGTGTTGACCAGCGCTGGGCACACCATTCACCTCAGAACTATACTCCAAAGTTTAGACTGCCAGAGACATCTGACTGAATCTAGAGATTGGTGCCAGCCAGAAAGTGGTTTTGCCAGAGTGATACCACATTAAATGATGATAAGGACAACCAGACACGGATGGCCTCCTTCATTTTCAATATTCTAATGTGGTATTGAGGGGCTGGCACACCTGCCATTGCCCTTACAAAGCAAGTACAGAAGATCTCTTCTCGATCGTCCCAGAGTAAAGGACACGGAATAATGGGCTCAAGTTGCAGAAAGCCAGATTTTGACTGAACATCAGGAAAAACTTCCTAACTGTTAGAGCAGTATGACAATGGAACCAATTACCTAGAGAGGTAGTGGGCTCTCTGACACTGGAGGCATTCAAGAGGCAGCTGGACAGCCATCTGTCGGGAATGCTTTGATTTGGATTCCTGCATTGAGCAGGGGGCTGGACTTGATGGCCTTATAGGCCCCTTCCAACTCTACTATTCTATGATTCTGTGAAGGCTATGCCTGGGAAGACTCCCCTGCATGCAAAGTTCAAGTGACCCAGTAATAGGGTTGCCATATTGCCCGGTTAGCCGAGTTTTACCCGGATTCTATGCGTGCCACCTGGCGCCCGGCTAGCCCTTTAGGTGGCCCGGATTCTCAGCTTTAATTTTAAAAAAAATTAAGTTTCTAGGTGGTCCGGTTCTCAAGATATACATAAAAACGTCAGCCGCCCCCCCGACTGTTAAATCTTTCTTTAAACAGTACTATATAGCACTTCGTAGCTTTAACCCCATCCTTTCAGGATTGCAGCCAATCAGGGATTGTGTTTCAGTTTCATTGACCTTAGGCAGTGTCTAGAAAACAAAATGGTGGTTTCACCCCCTGTTTATCTGAAAATCTCATAAATTGGGTAAGTATATACATTTCAGTTTTTTTTCCTCTTGTGTGCAAGAGTCAGATCTTGGGCAGTGTTTTGAAAACCTTCCCAATGCTTGCTTTTTGTAAAAGCAATGCTAATCCCATATGCCCAGAGTAAATCCCATTGAATTCAATAGGACTTACTTTTGAGTAGACATGGTTATGAATGTGCTGAAAATCAATGGGACTTTGGAGTGAATGTAAAAAAGAATTGTGTTTGTGCTCTCCGGTCCTATTTTAAAGCAAGTAGGCAGGGCTTACTTAGGTATTACAGTTTTTATTCTGTAGGAAAGTAATACTGATTTTTTAAAAACTAATACTGATTTTTCTGCCATGACCAACTGGTTTGACAATAAACTATTATATGGGCTGTATGTATTTATACATCTGCAGTGTGTGCGTGTGCGTGTATGGAGTCTTTCCAACACCCCTGTGAGGTAGGGTTGGAAACCAAGGCAGCTCACAAGAAGAAATAAAGCCATTTAAAATCCAATAACCATAAAAACAAGTATAAACAGTTGCAAAACAGCGTAAAGTGGCATGATTCAGAATTTTGGGTTGTGTGAATGAAGTTGCTTATCACTTGAAGTTGCATTTCTGTCCCTGTTTGAGTAAGCCCCACTGAATACGCTGGGACTTGCTTCTGAATAAATAAACCTAGGATTGCACTATAAATATCTTTACAGTTTGTGTAAATAATAAATATATTTGATAGTCATGCTTTTATATAAATATTTCTTCATTTATCATATTTTTGGTTGTGAGATGCTTAGTTTTCTGCCTTACTCATAGGAATCTTGTTGTGGTTGGTATGGTATTACATTTAGGAAAGCGTTACTGCCTTTTGTGTTGTTTTTTTCCTATTTGCATTTCACTTATCTTTAACCTCACTCCGTTACAGCCATAGAAGCAACAGCAGCATATGCAAGATAATTAACTCCCATTAGTGATAAGAACAAGAATTTATAATTATTATTTCAATTAAAACAAGAGGCTTCTCAATACTTTGAAGAGGACCAGATATTTATTTTCTTTCTGAGCCCAGGACTGGGTCTTTCATGATGCCCGGGGGGGGGAGCAGGAGAGTAGTCGATAAGACAGACATCCTGGCATTGGTAATCTAATTAGCAAGGTATGTGTGGGGTTGTTGCACACTTCCAGGCCCAGTTTCATTTTAAGTATGGAGGTGGAACCTGTGTAGATGTGGTTGATCAAAGGGAGAAGAAATTTTGAGTTAAGCAAAGCTCTGCTTTTATAAAACCTTAGAAACATACAGATACTCTGAATGTCTGAGTGCCTGCACCAGTGGAATACTGGAGGAACTTGTAAAGTTTGTTGCAACAGTATTTACAACTGAGCATGTGGTGTGAAAGACTCCTTTTCCTAACATTTTGGCTTCTTGTTTTTCTCCACCCACTACATCTTTGAAATATATTGTATATGGTTAACCGTACTGTTGCCCTGACTTACTTTATGTTTGTTGCTATTTTGTTTTTATTATGTTTTTATATTGATTGTGTATTTTTATTGTTTTTATTATATTTGTAAGCTGTGCTGAGCTCTGTTTTTAACAGCAAAAGGGCAGGATATAAATTCTCTTAATCAATCAATAAATACTCCGTAGTGTTGGAAACTAGAGTCTAGGCATTTAAGGCTAAAAATGTTGCTTTTTAAAAAAAGATTTCTCATATCTTTCCCCAGTTTTTGGTGGTAATTCCTAGGCACAAAAACAAAACAACTGGACAATCCAAGTATTAATATGCAAATATTTGCATAATATGGAAATAATATGCAAATACTTTGCATAATATGCAAATAATTTGCATAATATGCAAATACTTTACATAGTATGCAAATTAACCTGCCCGGATTTGTGGAACTGGAATATGGCAACCCTACCCAGTAAGCTTTGCATTTGTCTGAGGGTGCAGTTATTCCAATCCAGCATCTTAGTTAGCAGATCCCTGAAGGTTTCAAGTTTGTCCTGTGGAAGGTGGGAGGGGCTGATACTGTTTCCAGGTCAGTCCCCAGATATGCTATGCAGGGAACTGGGCCAAGGGAACCTCCATTTCCCTATTAAGCTCCTGGAAGGCAAGCAACAAATCCTTGGAGTCCCTGGAGCCATTGGGCAAACAGAAAGTCATTCAGGTAGTATGCAACAAAGGGGCACCCTACTCTTTCTCACACAGCCTATTGCAGGAAGGTGCTGAAGGTTGCAAAGACTGCGCAAGCGATGGGGCAGCCTATAGCCATCACCGTGTCTATGTACCACTTGTCTCCAAACTTGAAAGCTCGCAATGAGAACTCCTGAGGATGGATAGGGAGAAGGTTAAATATTTTTTTAATAAAATTTATACGCTGCTTGCGTTTAAAGACTTCTACGTAGTTTACAAAAAAACATTAAAATTATCAGTAAAAAAGTTAAAAACAAGTAATTAAAAACATATTTAAAACAATTAAAACAGCTACTAACTAAAATGTTTAAAAATGCTTGCCTAAACAGAAAGGCAAGCAGGCTCTGAAAGGAATACAGCAATGGCATCTGCCTGATATCAGTAAGCCGGGTGTTCCAAAAAGTAAGTGCTGCCACACTAAAAGAACAATGTATTACAAATGGGGAACAAGTATTTTCTGGCACCAGTAACAGTGCCTGTTCCACAGAGAGAAGTGCTCAAGTGGGCACATATGGGGTAAGGTGGTCTCACAAGTTAACTGGTCCCAAGCTGTTAAGGGCTTAATATACTAGTAGTAACACCTTGAACTTGCCCCAGTAACAAATTGGCAACCAGTGCAGATCTCTGAGCAGAGGTGCTATATAATAACATGATCTCACCAGTCAGCAAACTGGTGGCAGCATTCTGCACTAATTGCAGTTTTCAGGTCAAGTGCAAGGGAAGCATCACATAGAGTGCATCGGACTAATCCAGTCTTGAAGTTACCAATGCCTGAACTACTGTGACCCACCTCTCCTAGTCCAGGAATGGTCATAGTTGTCTCCCCAGATACGGCTGATAAAAGGCACTTCTAGCCACTAAGGCTACCTGGCCCTCCAGTGACAGAGCTGGATCCAGAAGCACCTCCAGACTGCATACCTGCTCCTTCAGGGGCAGTACAGACCTGTTCAGGCCAGACAATTGACCAATTTCCCAGATATAGGAACCACTCACACACAATGCCTCCATCTTGTTGGGATTCAAGCTCAGCTTATTTTCTTTCATCCATCTCACCACTGCATCCAGGCACTGGTCCAAGGCCCACACAGCCTCTCCTGATTCAGATGTTATGGGGAAGTAGATCTGTGTCAACATACTGATGACACCTTGCCCCCAAACTCCTAATGACTTCCCCCAGCAGCTATATAGCTATCAAATATCATTGAGGATAAGATGGTACCCTGTACCATCCCATAGTGCAACTGCCAGGAAGGCAGGAAACAATCACCCAATGCTACTCAGTCCTGTGGGTAGGACAGCAACCATCGAAACAGGGTATCCCCAATTCCCAATCCATGGAATTGGTACAGGAGGATATCATGGTCAATGGTATTGAAAGCCACAGAGAGATCGAGAAGCAGAAGCAAGGATGCACTCCCCCTGTCCCTCTCTCTGTAGAGGTCATCCATCAGGGCAACCAAGGCTGACTCAGTCCCATGGCCAGGCCTGAATCCAGATTGGAATGGATCTAGATAATTCATGTCATCCAAGAATGCCTGCAGATGCCCCACCACTACCCTCTCCACCACCTTCCCCAAGAAGGGAGTATTTGTGACTGGCTGATACTTACTCTGATTCAAGGGTCCGGGGCCAGTTTCTTTAGGAGGGCCTCACCATTGCCTCTTTCAAGGCCACAGGGAACTCATGCAATGAAGTATTAACCACACTCTGGATCCAACCAGTCAAACCCCCTCTACTAGATTTAATAAGCCAGGAGGGACAAGGATCAAGAGGGCACGTGGTAGTATGTGTAGGTTGTTAGCACCTTGTCCACATCAGCTGACTGCATAAGTTGAAACTGATCCCACAACGTATAAATGACTCCAGCACTGGGTACTTAATCTGAAACAACAACAGCAGAGTCAAGGGCACTCCAATGTCGAGCGACTTTATCCTCAAAGTGTGTAGTCAGTTGGTAACAGACGGTCCTCAAATGTGCCAGATGCGCCTCCCACAGTGGGAGTCAGTAACCTCCAAACCATTCAGAATAACTCTGCCGGCCAGCTACTAGAGCAGCCTTTCCCAACCAGTGTGCCTCCAGATGCTGTTGGACCACAACTCCCATCAGCCTCAGCCAGCATTGCCAATGGTCAGAAAAGATGGGAATTGTGGTCCAACAACATCTGGAGGCACACTGGTTGGGAAAGGCTGTACTAGAGGATGCAATGCAAGCTGTGAAGTTAGCCTTCTTCACAGCCAGCACTACCACATGGTAGGCACTATTGTGTACACTAACCAGTGTTTGGTCAGCTTTGGAGCAAGATTTTCATCTTTGTCCGGCTTGCTTCATAGCCTGAAGCTCCCCAGAATACCAAGGAGCCACTTAGTCTCCACCATTTTTATTTATTTATTTATTATTTGATTTATATCCCACCCTTCCTCCCGGCAGGAGCCCAGGGCAGCAAATATTTATTATTTATAATATGTATTTGTATACCGCTATTTTGTTAAAAACATCAAAGCGGTTTACAACATGTTAAAAGCAACAACATCCATAGAATAAAAAACATTAAAAATACAAAAAAAACAAAGATCAACTGTTGTGAAAAAAGCATCTTCTTAATTGCCTGCATAAGCCCGGTGGAACAGAAAAGTTTTCAACAGGCGCTTAAAAGTTAAAACAGATGGCGCCTGCTGAATCTCTGTTGGCAGAGCATTGCAGAGAACGGGGCCAATGACACTGAAGGCTCAATTTTGTGTTGATGTTAAATGAGCCTCCCCAACTCGAGGGATGACAAAAGCTGCTTCTGCAAATGATCTCAGTGATCAAGCTGGGATATAAGGGTTCAGGTGGTCTCTAAGATACCCTGGAGCTAAGTTGTTCAGGGCTTTGTAAATTCATACAAGGACCTTGAACCTGGCTCGGTAGCGGATTGGCGGCCAGTGCAGATGTTTTAAAAGTGGTTTCACATGTTGTTGTCCATGTCTCCCATTAACAACCTGGCCACCGCATTTACACCTGCTGGAGCTTCCGAACCAGGGCCAAGGGCAACCTCACATAGAGCACATTGCAGTAAACTAGCCTTGAGGTTACCAACACATGGACTACAGAGGTCAGCCTGTCCCTGTCCAGGAATGGCCATAGCTGATGAACCAGACAAAGCTGGTAAAAGGCACTCCTAGCCACAGAGGATACCTGGGTCTCTAGTGATAAAGATGAATCCAGGAGTACCCCTAGGTTACGGACCTGGTCCTTCCGAGGGAGTGCAACCCCATTCAGAACAGGTAACCTGTCTATGTCCCGGACATGGGAACCACCTACCCAAAGAGCCTCCATCTTCCCAGGATTCAAGCACAGTTTACTGGCTCTCATCCACTCCACGACAGCATTCAGATACTGATCCAGAGTGTTCACAGCATCTCCTGATTCAGATGTTATGGAGAAATAGAGCTGTGTGTTATCAGCATATTGTGGACACCTTGCTCCAAAACTCCTAATGACCACTCCCAACAGCTTCATATAGATGGTGAATAGCACTGGAGAGAGAATGGTACCCTGTGGAACCCCATAGCACAAGTGCCAGGGGGCTGAGGAGCATTCACCCAGTATTACTCTCTGGACATGTCCCTGACAGTAAGAGTGGAACCACTGTAATACAGTGCCTCCAATATCCATCACACTGAGTTGGTTCAGGAGGATACCATGGTCAATGGTATCAAATGCTGCTGAAAGATCGAACAAAAGTAACAGGGTCCTACTCCCCCTGTCTCTTTCAAGATAAAGGTCATCCATCAGGGCGACCAAGGCTGATTCTGTTCCGAGACCTGGTCTGAATCCAGATTGAGATGGATCTAGATAATTAGTTTCATCCAGGAACACCCACAATTGCTCTACAACCATCTCCACCACCTTTGCCAAGAAAGGGGTGTGGTGACTGGTCTATAGTTGTTACATTCCATTGGGTCCAGTGTGGGCTGTTTAAGAACTGGACACACCACCACCTCTTTAAGGATAGTGGGCATTACATCATCATGCAAAGATGCATTTACTACACCTGTGACCCATTCAGTCACCTCACTCTGGCAAGCTTTGATAAGCCAGGATAGACAAGGATCTAATGAGTAGGTAGTTGGGTAATTCACTGCAAACATCTTGTCCACATCATCAGCATTAACTGGAATTGATCCCACAACACTGGGACCACAGGCCTGGACTAGGCTGACTGCTTGGTCAAAAGAGGTGTACTTGACTGAGCAGAGTTCAGTGGGGATTGGATCATTAACAGATACATGAAGCAGTATTCTCTGCATGTGTGCTTTGGCACAATTCCAATTGGGGAGACCCATAGGTTGGGAAGGGGGGGTCTGAGAAAGGGGCTGGCCATCCATCCCATCAGACATTCCTTAGCTATCTTAGCTGGTATAACCTCTGGGAAATCCCTCACTGACTTCTGGTTTGGTGATTCTGAGACTTCACGGCTCCCCTCTCACTGCACTTTCTCCTAGTTCCCTGTCCCTGTCCCTTGGGGGGGGCAGAAACATGCTGCTGGGAGACTCCAAAGTCCTGACAATGGAGGAATTAAAATGGTGGCCACCTCATGCAGAAGCCATTGATAAAGCCATCCTGCAAATAAGCCACCTCTTGTTTATCAGGGTATTGTTGCAGCAGAGGGAGAAGGGCCTGGATTTTCACAGGGGTGAATTCCAGATGCAGATGGGGTGAACTGGCTATGGTACTATTTCCAGGTGGGAAATAGTGGGGGTATTGTTGGGGTTTGCATCCTTCTTAGCTGGGGAGCCTGGTTGACGTTGGCCTCAAAAGGCATTCTTGGCCTATTTTCTCTGGGAACATGCCTGCTGCAATATGCATGGATGTGGACCATGCGATAACAGTGGGGCCTATAGCATTTCCTCTGATTGTATTCTCAGCATATGAAGTGAAATGTATCCCTTTTATAAGGGCCCTTGTGGGACCTAGGTGGCTCAGTTGTGTTTTTTATTTTGGGAGGCTGCTATGTCCATCCACATATCTGCGTTCTTCAGATTCCAGTGGGTTCTGGCATTGTTGGATGCCCTTTGGAAGAATGACTCATCATACTCAGTGGCCTCAATATTGCCTGCCCTGGCCTGAGCCCTAAGTACCACACTGAGGTGGTTTAGCAGGTGCCATACATACTCGGGGTATGTAGCGGCAACAGTCTCAGTGACTTCTATATAACCTGCCAGCCAGTTAGAAAAACTGTGTTCCATTCCCCGCCCCGCAGATTTTTATTTCTTATTCTCACCTTTCCCCTCCTTCTTATAGGGAGAATACATCAATTTAGTATCCACCCTGGATGTGTTCCCTAAGCTTATGAGAGAAGTGAATGCCTGGTGGATTCTCAGAATCAGTATAGGTGTAGGCCTATTCTACCTCTGATTCTGTAGCCTTTTCTAAGTCCCAGACCCACCCTTCTCCCCCCCCAGGAGACCCTCCCCCACCTACTCAGGCCCCACCCTGGCATACCTAGCATCAAGGCAGCTTTTCCCCAATATTTCCTGGGAGGGGAAAGGATTCCGGCTTGGATGAGGAAGGCTCACTTGTTGTTCCCCCATTATCTGAGTCCTCTCACTGCTATGGTTTATAAAGGGGTTCTAAGCCATGACCCACAACCATGAGTCCCTTCCCCCTCCCTGCACTTTCTTCTAGTTGCCTCTCCCTCTCAGGGGGAGGGACAGAAACATCCTGCCAGGAGACTCCAAAGCCCTGGCAATGGAGGATTTAAAATGGCACCCACCACATGTGCTGAAGTAGCCTTGTGTTGAGCCACTGTTGGCAAGCCTGCCAAAGAGGAAAATACCTATGCCCAGCATCAAAAGAAAAATTCTCTTTATTTAAACTGCTCATTTGTTGAAAACCTCTGGGTGCTAGTGCACAACACAGCTGGCTTGTGTAGGAGGCACTTGTGAAAAGATGGTGGCACCCCAGCTGATGCTGCCATAAGCACTTCCTGCTGTGAGGTGCATAGGCAGCACTTCTGAAGATGGCAGTAGGCCAAGCCAATGCCCTCACCGCCTCTCACAATTCCGCTGAGCCTAGCCACTAGTTGTGATGCCTGTTGCCGAAGCCAAGGCCTCCGCTATGCTGCCGCTCTTTGGCTCTTCATGCCTTTTGTGCACAAGGTCTGCTGCTGTCCGATGCTCACCGCTCCTTCTGCTTCCTTCAGTCTTCCTTCTTCCTCTGTCTTCTGTCTTTAGTCTTTGCCCCACTATCCTCATGCACCCTAAGTCTTCCACTTATGGCTGTGGTGGATGGGCCCTCTTAAATCGCCCACAAGCAGATGCAAGAGGGCTGGTTCTTCTTCTGCTTCATTCAGTCTGAACTCTCATGACAGCTTCCTCCCCGGTTCTAACACAGTGCCATTCTTGAAGAGCAACGCCATTGCAATGGCATTCTCCTTCCCCTTCTGGATGCCTGCCAAGTTCTAAAAACAATAAAATCTATTCAACAAACTGTAAAAATAATGAAACCATTCCTACAAACTCCAAAAACTGCAAACCAATGTTCTTCAGATATAAAATTGATAAAATCACACCTTAGGGAAAGCCTTCTTAAGCAATAATGTCTTCAGTAAGTGCCTAAACATCTTGATGCTAGATGCCTGTTTGTCGCATGGGAAACCATTTTTTTCCTGTACAGCCTATGGAAAGAATGTGATGTGATCAGATAGCACTATTTTCAGGAACATTTCCAGCATAGGTTTGAACGCTCATGGCCTATCACAAACAACTTTTCAAATTCCCTCAGTATCATATGTGGTTTATTATACAACATACATTTGGGGGAGTGACAGAACTTCAGGTCAAAAAACCTTTGCACCCCTTAGAAGTTCTGTTACAATAAGCGATATATAAATTTGTTAAATAAATGAATAAATAAAAACTTTAAATGCTATCAATTTTATATTGGATTAAGATTTAGAGAGGGGAGATGCATAGCTGATTAATACCATTACCTTTATCCACTCAGCTCTTTCTTCCTATAAGTTTAAATACAGGTTATAGTGTAGTGAGAACTGTTGTATAAAATTGCATGGTGTTAAATATATATGTCCTAATTCTGCCTGATTTGTAATGGATTGTGTATATGTGTGCAAGACCTTGTGTCTAATATGGATGAAATGAAGAGAAAATGATAGGAAAGAATTTATAATACCATTGAGGACTCCACTGGGTTTTGGACATGGAATGACCAACCTGCTCCATCTGTCCAGAAGTAATGATAATGTGGACTTCTAAAGGATCAAACAATGAACAGTGTAAGCAGCATGATAAGTAGGAGGCAGTTGGCATGCTGCAGAGGAGGACAAAGGTAGAGTTTGACACTACAGGGTTTATAATTAAAAGGACATAAGGAATGATTTAAGGCCAATGAGATGATAAATATAGGAGACGACTTGAGAGCAGTTGGAGACAAACCGAGTGGATGCAATTATACACTGGTAAGTGCCTTTGGTAAGCTGTATTTAGGGGCAGTGAGGGCAGCAAAAAAACAATATTTTGCTGCCACTATCAAATCATCACTTTGCCACCCAGCGGAGCTCTTCAGAATTGTCCGAGGGCTATTACACTCTAGCCCCAGGGACATGGTAGAACCATCTGAGGCCCGCTGTAATGAATTTGCTAGGCACTTCCAGGATAAAATCTTTAGCATCCACCAGGACTTAGACTCCAGTGTTATAGTAGGTGAATCAAGCGAGGTATCCAGAGCACAGCCTTGTCCCGATTTCTTGGATGAGTTTCAGTTGGTACAGCTTGAGGACATTGAGAAGGTGCTTGGACAGGTTTGTGCAACCACTTCTGTGCTGGATCCTTGCCCTTCTTGGCTAATAAAAGCTAGCAGGGATGGAACAGCCGGCTGGGCCAGGGAAGTGATTAATGGTTCTCTGCAAGAGGGGGTGGTCCCTGGCTGCCTGAAAGAGGCAGTAGTGAGACCACTCCTGAAGAGACCCTCCTTGGACCCAGAAAATCTTAATAACTATAGGCCGGTAGCAAATGTTCCATTCCTGGGCAAGGTCCTTGAACGAGTAGTTGCGGGCCAGCTCCAGACCCTCTTGGATGAGACCGATTATCTGGATCCATTTCAGTCGGGTTTCAGGCCTGGTTTTGGCATGAAAACAGCCTTGGTCACCCTGTATGATGACCTTTGTCAGGAGAGACACAGGGGGAGTGTGGCTCTGTTGATTCTTCTTGATCTCTCAGTGGCTTTCGATACCATCGACCATGGTATCCTTCTGGGAAGACTGGCTGTGTTGGGAGTGGGAGGGACTGCATGGCAGCGGTTCCACTCCTACTTGGCAGGTCGTTTTCAGAAGGTGGTGCTTGGGGAACATTGCTCGGCACCCTAGATTCTCCAGTATGGGGTTCCGCAGGGGTCAGTTCTGTCCCCTATGCTGTTCAACATCTACATGAAACTATTGGGTTCGGTCATCTGGAGCATTGCAGTGCATTGCCATCAGTACGCTGATGACACGCAGGTCTATTTCTCCTTTTCATCTTCTTCAGGTGAGGCTGTCAATGTGCTGAACCGGTGCCTGGCTGCGACAATGGACTGGATGAGGGCTAATACACTGAGGCTCAATCCAGAGAAGACTGAGATGCTGCTAGTGGGTGGTTCTTCTGACCGGATGGTGGATGTCCAACCTGTCCTGGATGGGGTTGCACTCCCCCTGAAGGAGCAGGTTTGTAGCTTGGGGGTTCTCCTAGAACCATCTCTGTCACTTGAGGCTCAGGTAGCCTCGGTGGCACGGAGTGCCTTCTATGAACTTTGGTTGGTGGCCAGCTGCGCCCATATCTGGCTAGGGATAACCTGGCTTCAGTTGTCCATGCTCTGGTAATCTCCAAGTTAGATTACTGCAATGCACTCTACGTGGGGCTGCCTTTGAAGACGGTTCAGAAACTGCAGCTTGTCCCGATACAAACCCACCCATACAGTATACTCAACATCTAAGGCCCTCCTCCGGGTGCCTACTCCAAGGGAAGTTCAGAGGGTGGCAACAAGGGAGAGGGCCTTCTCAGTGGTGGTCCCCAAATTATGGAATGATCTCCCTGGCGAGGTGCACCTGGCACCATCACTGTTATCTTTTCGGCGCCAGGTCAAGACTTTCCTCTTCTCCCAGGCATTTTAGCATGTGTTTTTAAATTGCTTTAAATTTTTTAAATTGTGTTTTTAAATTGGCAGAAGGTGTAGCTCTATATGCAAACATCAGAAAAGGCAAAGCCACATCCCAATCCCTAGGATGCTCAAACACATAGGCTCTCAGCATTTTATTTATGGTCGAATCATTTTCTCACAAAGCCCATTCGAAGCATGATGACCAGCAGTTGTAGCATGTTGTTCAATGCCAGCAAGCTCCCACAATTTCTGAGTTAACTTAGCAACAAAGCCAGGTCCTTGATCTGACAAAACAGTCCTTGGGCAACCCCAACGTGAGAATACCTCCAACAAAGCTCTGGCTGTAGCTGGAGCAGTGATGGAACTTAAAGGAATAGCCTCAGCAAACCTCATAGCAAAGTCAATTACTGTCAAAATAAATCGTTTCCCAGTCTTAGAAGGATTGAAAGGGCCTATCACGGCCACTCTAGCGAAGGATTCCGCCACAATCTGAGACACTTGTAGGGGTGCTTTAGGGTGATCACGAGCATACCCCACATGTTGACAAACATAACAGGATTTCACGTATTCTTTGACAGTTTTTGCAATTAAAGACCAATAAAAGTGCCGAGTAACAGAGAACAGGGTGCGCTTGACTCCTAAGTGACCTGCAGTCACAACATCGTGAGCCAGCCGAAGCACATCCATTCTAAACTGCTTAGGGACCACTAACTGAGTGACCGGTTGCCAGTCAATAGAGTTCCCTTGGGGTACGTGTTCTCTGTAAAGCAAGCCATTGTCCCAATAAAATCTCACTTTCACAGTCTTTGACAAAGCAGATGGGCTATTTTTCGGCCTCATCCCTGCAAATTTGGAGGCTTTCATCCTCCCATAAAGCTGTCTTAAATTCTTGAGTGCTAGCGGACGGCAGCTTACATTCCATTAGCCCCCTTTCTGAAACTTGCGCCACCTCGCCATCTTGTGGCAGTTTCTCCACATCACACTCGAGTGTTTCTAGAGAGGCTTGAGACCTAGTAAGGACATTTATCTCAGCCTTTTTTATAGATTCTTTATGATTTAAAAATAAAACATCCACACCTATCAACACTTCCCACGGGCTTCTGGATTCATGGACTATGACTCTGTGGCGCCCAGTCCAGTTCTTATATGTCAAGAGGACATCAGCCACGGGAACTTGCATTGTTTTCTGCCCATACACAGTCACAGACACTTTCACTCCTGGAATAAATTGTTCCTTCTTCACCAGGTGTCTTGCTACGCTTGTCACTTCACTGCCCAAATCCTGTCTTCCCATTACTTTAATACAGTTAACATACACAGGTTCTGAAAACTGATTTTGGACCCACTCATCGCATTCTTTGGACAAACAGTTTTGAGCAGCTTTCTCAGGAGACTGACTTCCCTCAGCTTTTTCCCCAGCATTATGGATCACACTCACCGAAGCAGCTTTGACGACAGAACCACGAGGAACTTCAGAGCAGTCTTGTGAGTTTGGAGCTGAAAACACAAAATCAGAATCAGTTTCCTCCTCTCCAGCGGATGACCAAGATGAGATTTCTGGAGGCTGTGCTCCAGGCTCTTCTACATCTCTCACGCGCACAACAGGAGCAACTTTAGGATTCTTCCTTATAGCTGGTGTGGGTTTGGGCAAAGTTTTAGCACAGGAATTTGCCTTATGGCCCATTTCCCCACATCTAAAACATTTTATTTCTGCAGAAGGTTTCTTTTGTATTCCATTTGCTGACGAACTGGAGACTACCTTGAGGTGGCTCAGTCCCTCCCTCATCTCCCTCGGCGGTTGCCATGGTTTCTGCATTCCAGAGAGTTCCCGTCCAAATGGCTTGGTAGGAAAGTTCCCATCCTGGCTGAAAATGCAGAATAACTTTCCTTGTGCTTTTTCTGATCAGCTTCCAAGCGCCGGAAGCAGTAATCAGCAGACATAGCAAAATGAGACCTAGCTAAGGTATAAAAATGGTCAAAATCATCAGAGAATTCATCAGGAACTGAGTTCAAAAGTTCACGAAGCTCACCTTGAGCGTTAATTCTTAATGCGCTCATCCAATGTTCCTTTGCCACATGTTGGTCTCTGCAAGCACGAGTAAAAATTTGAAAATAGGTATAGATGTCTTCCGTCTCATGAAAAGTTGGAAAAGCTTTTTTATGAAGATTCGGCCCCACATCTCGCGGTTGTCTCTGCTCACGAGCGCGTTCATATCTCTCTCGACTCAGCCGGTCTTCTTTCATAGCTTCAAATTGTAGAGTCAGCAACTGCATTTGTTTTGCCAGGTAACGCTGCAAACCCTTACGCAGTTATTCCTCTTCTTCCTCCTCTTCTTCCTCCTCTTCTTCCTCCTCTTCCTCGGCTTGTTTAATTACTGTATCCTCCTCATACACAGGAGGCTGTACTGGAAGCATCAGAACAGACGCACCTCTGTCCAACTGGTCAAGCTGTAGAGGTAACGCGCTTCCCTCCATTTCTTCCACTTCTGTGGCTCCGTTAGCCCCAGCCTTTTGGGACCTAGTTTTTGGCTTCTGCAACATCCTGCTCTAGCCTCAACTACCCAAAGTAATAAACGGTTGTGTCAGAAATCTCTTCTTAATTTACGGATTGCTGCAATGCACTTATATCACGCAGTGTGTTCACCAAGAGCGAGAATGATCTCGATCCCACCGCTACCACCATGTCATGCCCCTGAGCCCCTCAAGGCACCAGAAGTCATGCTTCAGACCCAATTCCCACCCTTAGGGTAATTGTTCTGGAAACCAAATGTCAAATTCCTCCTTGCCAAGGCTGTGTAAATTAACACCAACCCTGCAAGGTAGAAAGTAGGCTGCCACCACCCCTGTTACTGGTTCCACTCAGAGCTAGGGGAACTCTGAGCCCAGACAATAGGTAAACCAAGGTCCTATGAGACAAGAGCCAAATTTACACTCCTTGTCAGGAACCTCTGGTTAAACACCACAAATTAGTTTTAAGCTTTTAACTCCTTTTTCCCTCTTTGGTAGTTGCGTGGCTGAGTTGGTCAAGGTGCTGAATTCAGAACCACCCTTTCCCTCAATGAACACACCAGGTTAAATAGAAGTAGCTTTATTAAAAATATATAAGTGCACATCAAAATATAGCAGCAAGTAATCCTTTAAGACCATACACACAAACAGGGGTTTAGGTACACACAAGAGAGTTCATACACACAACGAGAAAATAACAACCTTTCTAACCTAATACTTACACATGAGGTAGATGGTTGAAGTGGCGTCTCTCCTAAGAGAGATTGGCATCAATCACAAAGTAATGGAATCCTGCGTAGGTTACCTCCCATAGGCACCAGTCAGAAGGAACCTTACAGAACCTTCCTGAGGGAACAAAGGCTATGGGTCTCCAGCCCTATACTTAAGGAAAAGAATCCCAACGGTCCAAGATTAATTAACCAATCAGGAGTTTTCTGATGCAATCTCTTTCTAGATGTTTCTCCACTTTTGCGCGCCTTCCAGGCCCCCCTCCCAAACGGTGTTTCAAACTTCACAGGCCAGAATGGCCTTGAATGCCAGGCTCCTGCTAATCAGCACAGATAGCCAGGTGCTTCTTGTTTAGGCTTCCCTTAACCGTCTTCAGCTGGAAACTGAAAATTAGCATTTTATTCTTTCAGAGACCTGTCTTTTTTTTTTAATGGTTGAAACTCCCAGAGTTCTTTGCTTGAGCCAAGGTATTACATACAATATTTTTAATAACTCATGAACATATGCAGGTTCATGACAAACACAAGGATGCAAAGTGTGGTAATTGAGCACAATGGAGATTATGATGGATCTCTAGCTCTTACTGTGTGGTAGTAGTATCAAATTAAAGTTGTCCATCAACCTGATTTCATTACCAATGGTGTAAAAAAGCCCAATATTTGAGTTTCCACTTAATATGTTAGGCAAATGTAACAGTCTGTCACTAAAATTACAGCACATGAACACTTCCAGAGAGTTTCTGTACACTTACTGAATTCACTTTAAGAAATTCATGGTTTTTAAAACAATTCCTGGTTATTTGGGCACAGCACTTACATTCAATGTAACTCAAGCCCTCTCCAGGCCTACGAGTAAATAGATCGGGGGGGGGGCTGTGGTGACAAGTGCACTAGCTCCATCCTGTCATATAACTGGAGTTCTAAAATTGTGCAGGGATTTTTTTTTTTAAAAAAGTTCCATACCAGACTGCTACCTTTCATGAGTTGATAGTAATGATAAAAATGGTGTCTAGAGAGTAAGCATGGACTGCATTCAGTCATGGGGTTTATTGCATTAGTTTTACTGATTATGATGGTAGCACTTCTGTCCAAATTTGTAACATTCCTTTCACACTGCAATACTTGTTGCTTTATGGAACTGTGGACTTTTTGAATGATATACCACCACATCATGCTAAATTTCATTCATACCAGTGGGCATAGTGTGACACATCAGTATCATTGGACATGTTGCTAATCCCCTATCCTTTCTGCACATGCACACTTCTGTTTCCCCGTTATTTCCCCTTGAAAACAGCAGGAAAGAACTGTATGCCTGTACACCACCCCAAATTTTGTCAGTTTACTCTTGCAATTTTTTGGGTTAAAGGGGTTGCAAACTGATTTTTTCTGGAAGTAATTAACATGGAAATGAGTGCTAAACTTCCACTATATTCTACAAGATTTCCAGAAGTGGCTTTTACGTCATCTGAAAGATCAAATAAAATCCGGAAATTATCAAGGAAACAGCAGGAAAATGGAATAAACTGCTATCTGAATGCAGCCATGGAAGGAACTTGATTTCTGTTCTCTAATTTTCTTATTTTCCCATTTTCTAATTTTAAAATTCTTCCAATTTTTAAAAAAAATGCTCATGAAAATCCTTTAGCATTTTAGTGCGAATTTCTCCTGATAACACATTTTGTGTGAAGTTTTGACTAATATACACATTTATGCAAGCAATTTCTCCTAATACATGTATGTTATTTTCAGTAATATATTAATTTTATGCACCCTTTCCCCTATATATAATATAATATAATATAATATAATATAATATAATATAATATAATATAATATAATATAATATAATATATGCTACTAGGGTATGGCATTTACATTAGTAAAAGGCATGAAATTGAATAAACTGAGCAATCAAGCAGTTCAGAAGGTGTTACCTCCACATTCCTAGAACAGAGATAGGTACATAAGAACAGGGTTTAGCTGTGGGCCACCAAGTCAATGGCTGTCATTTTTTTGTAGACGGGGAAACTCAATAGGTGATAACATTGCATCATTGATAAATACACCTAAACCGTGTGTGTGCATGCGTGTGTGTGTGTGTATGTAAAGAGAAAGAACTAGCCATGAATATACTACTTTGTGCTTCATTCCTATGGCCTGGGTGATGTGTAACCTAGTTCAAAGACAGATGCAAAGCTGGTGCACTAAAATCAGTTCTTGCTTCTGGATTCAGGTTTTCAGTTCAGATTTTCATCTCTTCATCTCTTGTACCAGAAGGATTTTTATTTATTTATTTTGTTTATTATTTAATTTGTATCCCGCCCTTCCTCCCAGCAGGAGCCCAGGGCGGCAAACAAATAGCTAAAAACACTTTGATTTTGATCTTGTTTGCTTTGCGTCCTTTAATTCTTTCCTTCTCATGAGCTCTTCTCAAAAAGAAAACAAGTTTGACAGATTCTCTAGCAATGTTAATATTTATTTTATTTATTTATTTAAAAGTATGTCTAAACTGCTTATTTATTAAAGTAATATCTGAGTGGTGCACAGCATAAAAATATAAAACAATCAATAAAAGAGCAATATAAAAACCCAAATCAGAAAAAGAGCATCTAAAATACAGGTAAAGGGACACAAGAACATGGGGTGTTGCCTTACACTGAATCAGACCATCAGTCTATCAAGCTCAGTATTGTCTACACTGACTGGCAGTGGCTCTCCAGGGTTTCAAGAAGGAGTCTCTCCCAGTCCTACCTAGAGATGCCAGAGATTGAACCTGGGACCTTCTGTATGCAAGGCAGATGCTCTTCCACTGAGCTGTGCCCATCCCTAATAGTCGGAGAAAGCCCTTGCAAAAATGTATGTCCTCAAGAGACGCCAATGCTCATAACTGATGGCACATCCCATTTAGCAGAGAGAAGCGCATTGCAATGTACAGCAAGGCAGTATACAACATTCAAAATTACAATAAAATCAATAAAAATATCAATAAAACATCAATAAATACTGGTAGGGAAAAATAAAATCATGTTTCAAAGGCCTGTCTGAATAACAGTTTTCAGAAGACATCTAAAAGGAGGCAGGGGGTGAATCCTGATGAGCCTTTACTGCCTCTACTAACAGGATGTGCCACAGGAAAGGGCCTAAAGCCTGATTGAACCTCAGGGTAGGAAATTTAATAAAAGTATTATTATTATTATTATTTATATCCCGTCTTTCCATTCAGTAGAAGCCCAGGTTGGCAGTTGTAACTATTTTAATAAACTATAAGGCCCCATCTGCACTGTACATTTAAAGCACCATTATACCATTTTTAACAGTCATGGCTTCCCTCAAAGCACCCTGGGAACTGTTGTCTGTAAAGGGTGCTGAGAGTTGTTAGGAGACATCTATTCCCCTCACAGAGCTACAATTCCCAGAGTTCCCTGGGATGAGGGATTCCTTGTTAAACCACTCTGAGAATTGTAGGACTGTGAGGCGAACAGGGGTTTCCTAACAATTTTCAGTACCCTTAACAAACTACAGTTTCCAGGATTTGGGGGGCGGGGAGCCATGACAGTTAAACTAGTATGATACTGCTTCAAATGTATAATGCAGATGGGGCCTAATTTGCTGGGCGGGTGTTACTTATTTTGTTTTCCCAAACACTTTTTTAATATTAAATAGTCAAATTATTTATATTAGGCTGACTGAAGTGAGTGATTGTGATGAAATAAGTCATCCTATGTATGTCTTAGAAGACAGTCCTATTGAAATCAATGGGATTTACTGCCAGGTGTTTATAGGGCTGAAGCCTTAAACTACCATTATGCTTATTATTATTGAAGATGTGCTAAGCATCACATACACAGGCATGTGTTTTAAAGTTGTAGTTCTTTTCAAGATCTAAAGGGAAGTCATAAAGATATTATGTTTCCATATAGACTCAAACCCAAGGATAAGTAAGCTAAGACATCAAACAGAAGAGAGTCTGAACTAGAAGATTTGAAGGTATTTCTATGGCCCTA
Organism: Rhineura floridana; assembly: GCF_030035675.1. Lineage (NCBI taxonomy): Eukaryota > Metazoa > Chordata > Lepidosauria > Squamata > Rhineuridae > Rhineura > Rhineura floridana. The sequence goes on along the minus strand of NC_084481.1, from coordinate 178,857,445 downwards.
AGATATTATTTACTGTAGTCTATGATGCATAGGGATTTTTTTTAAAAAAAAGTCAACTTTGAAATCTCTTTGACAATAACATAGGAGGGCTAAGTGAGTATTTAGATACACCAGATTTGGTTAAGGGACATGGGAATTAATCCCTACATCGCTCTATATAATTTTGTGCTGGCACTTTCATAAGCATTAAATATGTTGTGTACATACTACACTTTTTTAAACTTGTGGTGATCCCTAGAAGTACACTGGAAAGCAAAAGAAATTATTATCAAGTTGTGGTACAGCAAAAGAGTAATATGAGGTTTCCTGCAAACACATTTATGTTCCTTCAAGTCGATTTCGACTTATGGCGACCCTATGAATCAGCGACCTCCAAGATAGAATCTAAAGCTGAGATACCTAATACAGCATCAAAGCCAAGCTTAGGACCTCACTGTCATTACCAAAGTAATTCAGTTTATGAAGAATCAGAACACAGGGACTGACCGCGGGTGAAAGAGGACTGCAGCTATAGGCAGGTCAGGCTTTGAATCTGGTATTCCTGGAGATCTCTCTCTCTCTCTCAAAAAAAGGTGAGACAGTTTAGCAGATTAAGCTTCATTCATGTAACTTAACACACTCTCTGGATGGAGGACAAGGAGTGAGAGGGAAGGTCTGGCCCTTACATTTTCTCCACTAGTGAGGGGGTAAGGATTGGCTGACACTGTGCACCTCTCCTCTCAAATGCCCCACCTAATAAGGAAAGCGACTACAGGACTGAGCCAGACCCCTTAAGATCTTGTTCCAGTTAGTTCCTGGCCTGATTTTAATTGCGGCTGATGGCGAAATAAGACACAGACAACAGCAGTTATGGGTTGAACAAAGGGCCACTTTATTGAACTATAACAAACCCATTAAAGCGACCTGCAGAGGGGAAACCTAAGTGTGGGAACTAACTATAGGCAAGCAGCTTGCCCTACAGCTCTCAGGCAACCAGCCCCTACTGGGGCAAAGGGCAAGCCCCCTTTGCTTACCCCTTGCCCCGGCCACACCTTGTAGGGAGGCCTTCCCACGTCACCACCCTCCGGGGCTGTGGAACCCTCGGGTGAATGAGGTAAGTTGGCCCCCAAAAGTAGCCCATATCCTGCCCTTGGGCCGTAAAACCCTGAGAGACAGGCCTCCGGAACCACCAATCACCTCCAAAGGTGCCTGAGGGGGCCACCTTCCCACACCTTACAGCATCAGTACCCCATACCTGCCCCACTTGGGGCATCAATCTTAAACTGCCAAAATAGCCGAATTAGCCAAAACAACCTATTAATCACGACACCCCCTAACCCGATTCCCTCCTACTCCTATAGTGTGGAGTAGGCAAAAAACCTGCCCGCCAACAAGGGTGGGCAGGATAAAAATTCCTACTTGGCCCCGAAGTGACCCTGGTCACACCATAAAAGAGGGAGGGTGGGGTGGGCATCATGAAATGAAGAGAAAGAAGGAGAGGGCAGCGCAGGCTTAAATAAGCCCTCTCCTGGTGCTCCACCCCTTCACGCAGCACTTTGCGCTCGCAAATTACGTGTGACGCGCGACGCTGCCCTTATCAGAAATGGCTGCTGCGGCTTCACCTCTAGCTGCAATTACAATCCGCCCGCCCAGGCTTCATGCGGGTGAGTGGAGCGGGACATGTATTCAGTGTTTAAGTTATTCTAATACTATGCTTATTTATTTACGTATGTATTATTTGATTTATATCCCGCCCTTCCTCCCAGCAGAAGCCCAGGGTGGCAATATTAATATTTTTCATGTTAAGAACTTAATGCCTATGTGTGGTAATTGGGTTTTTCCTTGTTCTTCTTCCAGTACTCCTATGATGAAGAAAATTGGCAATGCAGAGGATGCTAAAAACACACACAAAAGCAAGCAAAATGCACATACTACTTTATCAAAAATTACCTGGGGCAGATTTTCTTTTAAGCAATAAATGACCTTATAAGCATGGACTCCAGTGAACTAAAGACATTTTAACCAGTTGATACAACTCATTGTATTAGGGTGCATTGTATGAGGGTGCATAGCAGTTTTCATCATTAAGGAAAACAACGTGGTGGTGGGACTGCCTTCAAGTTGATCCTGACCCTATGAATAGGGTTTTCATGGTAAGTGGTATTCAGAGGTGATTTACCATTGCCTTCCTCTGATGCTGAGAGGCAGTGACTGGCCCAAGGTCACCCAGTGATACAAGTTGATAAATTATTTCAGTTCATATTGGACCAAATCCTACAATTCAGCTGAGAAATGCCCAATGCTGGATTAAAGTTTGGAAAGTTTAAGTTTTGGGGTTAGCCAACTGTTGCTGTTGTCCTACTTTCAGCAAATGAATCTTCACTCTAAACAATGTACAGCATTTTGCATTTTTTAAAAACAGCATTTAGCTTCTCCTGCTAAACTATACATCTTGTTCAGTCTCCACAGAGCACAGCACCACTGTGGCCAGGTTTCCTGTTGATTCTCCATGTTGTTATGCCAGAGTGCTATCTCCATGACAGCTTCACCCCCACTCTGTGCTTCAGTACTCCCATCCAATGCCTTCATCTTTCCTTTTTATATTCTCTTGTCTTCACAGCAACTATACTTAATTTTGTACAGTAATTATTTTTCAAATGGGTATATGTGGAAAAGGAAAATGGAGGGAGGAATATGGGGTGACTGAGGGAATGTAAGTCTAGGGCAAAGGCCCTGTCTAGACCTGTAAAGTCACTTGTATTATCTGGGGAAATTTTATTTATGACACCACATCCTACCGAATATCAGAGGGTGGTGATATACCATTGTCTCTGCTCACTAGAATGTCCTTCCCTCTGTCATATCTGAAGCATCTTCCATTAGCTGCTTCAGATGTCTTGCAAACACACATCTTTGTGCCCAGACTTGTTAGACCCTGTTAATACTGAATTTCTGTTTTTATAATACTGTACTATTGGTTTTGTGGTTGTGTCTCTGTAACTTTTTAATTTTTTGTGTGTATTTGTTGTATTTTTTGAGATTTTAAAATATTACAAGGTTTAGAAATGCTTTAAAAGCAATATTATATGAGTGACAGGTGGCTAGTCAATACTTCAGTTTATATGTTTCTGATGTGGTGATTTTGAAGCAACCACTAATTTCATCCTGGTAGTTAAATGAGTTTTATAATAACCTAGGCAACATAAATTAGACAGTGTGCATTTTTGACAGGAAAATGTACCGCCTAATTATCAACAAAGTAGAAGGGGAAACCTATAATAAACAATAAAAGGGCTAAGTGGGAAAGATTATCCGCGTATGCCACACAAGGCAGTGTCAGTCTGAAAGTTTATACATTGTATTCTGGATCAGAAAACAGGCCTAGGTGTGGGGGAGTGTGATAAAACTCTAAGCGATTCAGCAGAGCGCTGAACAGCAGTAAAAAAAAAAAAGCAAACCAAATTACAGGAAGCATACAGCAGTGACAAGCATTAATAGTGCCATTATCTCGAGGTAATGCTGCACTGATAAAATATTTTACCATGGCCAGGGTCATTATTTCCTGAGAAGAGATGGGCCTCGATATGCTACAGTCTATCACAAAATCTCAAGGGATGCTACACAAGATCTCTTGATGTATAAAATGCATGAGCTCTGCCACTATAACTGAAGGGAATATAATTTAGAGGGCATTATTCCACTGCAGTACAAAGAGGCAAGGCAGGTTGCACACTTCAGGATTGCAGCATTCTCGATCACTTCTTTTTTATCTGACAATATATTACAGTTCCATATATTATGGGAGAAGGAGGCAGACGAAGGCACACACCATCGACACAGCTGTTTCTGGGCTATCTGTACTGACACCTTCACTGCCACAGAGAATATGTAAGAATGGTTTTGTTTGAAAGAGCTAGGAGAGGGAGGCTGCTAGAGTCACCATCTATGTACCTGCTCTTGGATCTGCTGAGGATTGCCGGTTGTGCTGCCTCCTCCCTTCATTCATGTGGGAGAGGTGTTTTTTTTTTTTTAAATTGAGTTCAGTAATTTAAAATTCTGTGTTTCTCTCTATTCTTTTGCCCTAGGTCTGTTTATGTGGCCTGTTTTTGTTGTGAGCCTTTTGAGGGATATGGATGCATATAGATAATAAAACTGCCCTTAGGATAAAAAGAGATATAGATCCAAACTAGCCCTCTTTAATAATCCTTAGTTACCAATTAAAGGCTTATTTACTCACCTGGGCCCATGGGAATTAAATGCCCAGGGACCCAACAGTTGTAAATGTTAGACTGAAGTTTTTAGAAGTGTACATATTTAGATTTTTAATGGCACTTTGAAATATTTTGTGAAGTTGGTTTGAATTGTATTGTACACAACTCTGGGCTCCTCCGGAAGAAGCGGGGTATGAAAATCAAATCAACAAATCATTACGTATTAGTGATGGACTTTGTAACTAAGTGTTTCAGACTAAGAATTAATGTACCTTATTTACTAAATTTATATCTTGCCCCCTCTCCAGAAAGAGCCCAGGGCGGCAAACAAAAATACTAAAAACATCTTTAAAACAAAACATCTTAAAAACTTCTTTAAAAATAAATCTTTAAAATATCTTTTAAAAAAACCCAACACAGATGCAGACTGGGATAATGTCTCTACTTCAGCTTGTTGAATGAGGAAAGTCTTCAGTAGATGCCGAAAACAGAGATGGTGTCTGTCTAATATTTAAGGGGAGGGTATTCCAGAGGGTAGATGCCACAACACTAAAGGTCCACTTCCTATGTTGTGTAGAATGGACCTCCAGATGAGATAGTATCCACAGAGGCTTTCACCTGCAGAGTGCAGTGATATACTGGGTATATAAGGGATAAGATGATCTTTCAGGTATCCTGGACCCAAGCTGTATAGGGCTTTATATATCCAAGCCAGCACCTTCAACTTAGCCCGGTAGCTAATAGGCAGCCAGCACAATTCTTTCAGCAGCAGGGTAACATGCTGGCGATAACCTGCCCCAGCGAGCAGTATATAATGATTGGGTACATTATGAATTAAGCATTATTTTCCTCCATCATGAAAAGTAAAACAAAATCCTGTACATGTGCAGTGTGTGAGAGCTGATTTGGCTGGGTTTTTTATGTGTACGTTCAAAAGGTTAGCTTCTTACAGTGAAGTTCTTAGTGTAAATTTCTCATTGTATGCTGTGAGCTACATCACCAGACCAACCAACCAGATTTTTGTTTGACGGATATTTTCTTTTTGTTCTCTGACTCCATTCTCTTGATTGGTTTCTTGAAATGATATTATATTGTTATTGTCCTGACAGAGAAACTTCCCTTGATCTCAGGTGTGTTCTTATATTCATGTAGGATAAAGCTATTAGTGACTACAAGCCATGAAACGAGTTGTTTTTCAGGCCTGTTTTTAGGACTGAAATAGCCTTGGTCACACTAATTAATAACCTTCATCAGGAGAGAAATAGGGGAACCATGACCCTATTGGTTCTGCTTGATCTCTCAGCAACTTTCAACACCATTTCCAATTGTGTTCTTCTGGAATAGACTGGGGCATGTGTGAAGGCAGTATATTATGGTTGTTCCATTTCTGCTTGTATGGTCACTTCCAGAAGTAGTACTAGGAGGTTGTTGCTCAGACCTGTGGCTTTTCAGCTGTGGATCTGCAAGGATGATTCAACCTCTATATAAAGCTGTTGGGAGATTCCACCTGCTGATGACATACAGCTCAGTCTTTCCATTCCATCTGCATCAGGAGAGGCTGTGCAGATGTTCAGCCGGTGCCTGAAAACAGTGATGGGGCCCAAAAAGTGGAGGCTGAATCCTGATTAGAAAGAGGTTCTGTGGGTGTATGGTTCCTTATCTAGTAATTAGGTGGACAACCTGTTCTGGGAGGGGTTGCAGTTCCCCTGCAGAAACAAGCTCATAGTCTCAGAGTTCTCCTTGATTCCAGCCTGTCACTGGTGTCCCAAGTAGCTGCTGTGGCTACAAGTGCTCATGCTCAGGTTAGGCTGGTTTACCAGCTATGGGCATTTCTGGACTGGGATAGCCTGGCCTCAGTTGTCTGTTCTCTGGTGATCTCTCACTTGGACTACTGCAATGGACTCTATATGAGACGTCCCTTGAAGATGGTCCAGAGACTGCAGCTAGTGTAGAATGCAGCAGCTTGTTTGGTGAGTGGAGCAGCTTGATAGGACTATGTTCCACCTGTGTGAAAGCATTGTCCTGGCTGCCGTTGAGATACCAGACCCAATTCAAGATGTTAGTACTACATACAAAGCCCTACATGGGTTGGAACCCAACTACCTAAAAGAGCACCTTCTCCAATACCAGCCATCTTTGGCCATATGATTGGCAGGGGAGGTCCTGTTGGTGGTACTGCCACTCGGGGCTGCCCAGTTGATGCTGACCCGTGACAGGCCCTTCTCAGTGGTGCATTTTCCCATTTGTGAAATGCACTCCCTCATGAGGTGCATCTATTACTATAGTAATATTCCTTATTAATATACAGGAAGAATTTAAAAACATTTCAGTTCACATAGGCACTGATCTCACTAACCTTGAAATTATCAGCTATGCAGATATGTGGTTGTTTTTTTAATGTTGGGAGATATTTTTAATTTTTAAAAAATGTTTAAAATATATATTTATTTTATTTTTAATTGTATTGTTTCCTTTGTCGTTTGCCACCTTCGGGAGGAAGGGCAGGATAGAAATTTTATAATAATAAATAATAATGATGTTATTAAGAATGTATCTACTGGTATGGCTCTAACTACCAGCTGCAAGGGAACATGTGTGGGAAGAGCAGAGCTTGGAAAAGTTACTTTTTTGAACTACAACTCCCATCAGCCCAACCCAGTGGCCATGCTGGCTGGGGCTTATGGGAGTTGTAGTTCAAAAAAGTAACTTTTCCAAGCTCTGGGGAAGAGTTGCTGTTGTGCTCATATTCTGCTGGTGAGCTTCCCTTAGGCATCTGATCAGCCACTGTGAGAACAGGATATTGGACCACCTGGGCCTTTGGTACGATACAGCAGCAGGACTCTTTTTGCTGTGCAATTGGTTCTTGCACATAGTACCATATTCCATGTGCCAATGTAATAATAATAATAATAAATTTTATTTTTCAGTCGCCTATCTGTCCGGGTTAGGGACACTCTAGGCGACATACAACAAAATAAAACAGTGCATATATATATCAACAACAATCAGATTAAGCTAAAAACCATCCTTCAGTTCATATAGCGTAGAATTAATCTATCCCAATCTTGTATGCCTGCCTGAATAGGCAGGTCTTCAAGGCTCGGCGAAAGCTTGACAAGGAGGGAGCATGACAGAGATCAAGAGGGAGAGAGTTCCAGAGGGTGGGGGTCACAATTGAGAATGCCCTCTCTCTGGTCCGCACCAGCCTAGCTGTTTTCACCGGTGGGACCGAGAGAAGGTCTTGTGAGGCTGATCTCGTCAGGCGGCACAATCGGTGACTCTGGAGGCGTTCCTTCAGATATACTGGGCCGAAACCGTAAAGGGTTTTAAAGGTCAACACCAATACCTTGAATTGGGCCTGGTAAACAACTGGTAGCCAGTGAAGATCTAATAACACTGGGGTGATGTGATCCCAGCGGCGGCTATGCTTAATCAAGCGTGCCGCCGCATTCTGTACCAGCTGTAGTTTCCGGACCATTTTCAAGGGTAACCCCACGTAGAGCGCATTGCAGTAGTCTAAGCAAGAGGAGACCAGGGCATGTATCACTTGTGGGAGCAGATGAACAGGAAGGTAGGGTCGCAGTCTCTGTATCAGATGTAATTGATACCAACCTGCCCAGCTCACCGCTGTAATCTGAGCCTCCATGGACAGCTGGGAGTCAAGAATGACCCCAAGACTGCGGACTTGGTCCTTCGGGGTAAACTCACCCCATTAAGCACCAGATCAGTAATTCCTAACCTTCTTTTGTCTCCCACGAGCAACACCTCAGTCTTATCGGGGTTCAGCTTCAGCCTATTCTCTCCCATCCATCCACTTATGGATTCCAGGCACTTGGACATGGTGTTCACAGCCAACTCCAGTGAGGACTTAAATGAGAGATAGAGCTGAGTGTCATCTGCATACTGATGACACTGCAGCCCAAAACTCCTGATGATGGCCCCCAGCAGTTTCACATAGATGTTGAATAGCATGGGAGAGAGGATAGAACCCTGTGGCACTCCACAATGAAGTGGCCAAGGGTCTGAAACCTCATCTCCCAATGCCACCTGTTGCTGCCTATCCGAGAGATAGGAATGGAACCACTGCAAAACAGCGCCTCCAATTCCTAATCCCTCTAGGCGACTTAACAGGATACCATGGTCAACGGTATTAAAAGCCGCTGAGAGATCCAGGAGGACAAGGAAGGTGTATTCACCCCTATCCAATGCCCTCCTCATATCATCTACCAGAGCGACCAAGGCTGTTTCCATTCCATGACCAGTCCTGAAACCCGATTGGAATGGATCTAAGTAATCCGTTTCCTCCAAGTGTGTCTGTAACTGCGCGGCCACCACCCTCTCAATCACCTTGCCCAAGAATGGTAAATTAGAGACTGGGTGAAAGTTGTTTAGCTCTTGGGGATCCAAGGACGTTTTTTTTAAGATGGGCTTTATTACCGCTTCCTTGAGGGCTGATGGCATTGCACCCTCTTGCAAGGATGCATTTACCACCACCTTGATCCCTTTGCTCAGTCTCTCTTTGCAGCTCATAATGAGCCACAAAGGGCAAGGATCAGCCAGACAGGTGCTTGGCTTCACAGTACCGAGCACCTTGTCCACTTCCTCAGAGAGAAGAGGCTGAAACCGATCCCAACGGACCGGAATGCAACTGGCCGACTCTGGCCCACTTCCTGCCTCCACGGCGAGTGGAAGCATGCTCTTCAGGCGCTCGATTTTATCGGCAAAGTGTTTGGCAAAAGTATCACAGGAGATTTTAGAATGTTCCATGGGTTCCTGAGCAACTGGACCGACCAGGCTTCGGACCACTTGGAACAATCTCCTGGGACAACACTCTGCCAACGCAATAGAGGCAGCAAAGAAATCTCTCTTTGTTGCCTTTGTGGCCACCTGGTAGGCAGCTATTGCTGCTCTAACCCATGTCCGATCATCTTCAATGCGAGATTTCCACCACCGGTGCTCAAGTCATCTCACCTCCTGTCTCAGACCCCGCAACCGTGGCGTATACCATGGTGCAGTCTGAGTTCTATTCAGGGGGAGAGGACGTTTCGGAGCCACCCAGTTCACTGCCCTAGCGATCTCCTTATTCTACTCCATCACCAGGGATTCGACCGGGCGTCCTTCAGTCAGCTCCATATCACCCAGCGCATTCAGGAATCCTTTGGGCTCCATCAGGCATCTGGGTCAGACCATCCTAATAGGTCCTTGTCCCCTGCGGAGGGCGTGTGGCATCGAGACATCTATATTCACCAGATAGTGATCTGACCATGACACGGGGTTAGAGGAAATCACCCCCATTTTCAGAACACTTCCCTCCCCTCCCGAGACAAACACAAGGTCGAGAGCATGACCGGCTACATGGGTAGGCCCTATATTATTAAGGTGCAGATCCCAGGAAGTCATGGTTTCCATGAAATCCCGAGGGGCTCCTGTGAGGGCAGCCTCGGCATGTACGTTGAAATCCCCCACCACCATAAAATTGGGGGAAAGCAACCGCATGCCCGAGACCACCTCAAGCACCTCAGTCAGGGAGTCTGCTGTGCAGTGGGGTGGGCGGTACACCAGCAGAATCCCTAAACTGCCCTTTGGGCCCAACCTCCAGTACGTGCAATCGACAAACTTGGTCTCGTGGAGAGGGGGTCTGGTGAAACACAAGGATTCCTGATAGATGACTGCCACTCCCCCTCCCTGCCTACCAATCCTCGGCTGCTGTGCATATCAGAAACTGGCCGGACACATGGCCTCAAGTATAGGAGCCGAGGCCTCATCCAGCCAGGTTTGCGTAATACATACCAGGTCTGCGTTCTCATCCAGGATCATGTCATGGATGAGTGATGTTTTCTGTACCACAGACCTGGCGTTACACAACAGCAGTCGAAGTTTGGATGGAGTTCTGCCTCCCCCAGTTATCTTCTGGTGGTAGACAGGCCCGGAAAAAGGGATGGATATTAAGGATCTATCTCTGGTTCCCCGACGCCGGCTTGGCCTGCTACCCGCACCTCTCCAGAATCTGCTGCCTAGCCTTTGAATATTGTGGGGGCCCCCCTCCCCACATCCCCCCCTCCGGTCTACACATAGCTCCCTCCTATTCGCCAACAGGCAGGCCTTCCGTCCCTAAGCAACAATAAATAATAAAAAGTAGTCCACGTCTTTCCTGCCTATAAAGTGAAATTAGTTCACTTGCAGCTGATGATGGTCCTTCCGCCTCCTCCCGCTCCTAAGCCTCCACCTCAGCGATCGTCTCCGTCACGGCAAAACGTCGCAGCCAAAATGTCCCGTCGTCTTCTTCTTTCCTCCCCTCTCGGGCCAACAAGAACGTCCGCCCGCACCTATAGGTGGAGGGCGTATCACCGATGTCGCGGCTAGCAGAAATACTGTGCCGCGCCGCACCGCCAATCTTGTAGGCCAATGGGGGCATGTCACCGATGTTGCAGCCAGCGGAAGATGTTGCTTCGCGCCCCAGCACCGCACCCCAGAGATCTCTTCCTGGGATGCCCAAAAAAACGAGGCGAGCAGCGCTGCCGCCGTTTGGGCCGTTGGGGGGGCGTATTGTCGATGCCGCAGCCAACAGAAGGCGCCACGCCACACCCCAACCCGCACTCCAGAGATCTCCTCCTGAGGTGCCCGAGGACGAAGCGGACAACGCCGCAGTCCCAATCCAGTCCGAATAGGCGGCAACCTGGGGCTGACTAAAACAACGCCACACCAAAAGGCCACCAGGCGGCAGAGAACAAGCCGCAACGGCGGGAGAGAGGTGGGAGAGAGGCGGTAACAAAGCCGTCGGGGGAACACAGGCCGAGGGAGGTCCGAGCCACCATTCGACCCCCCCACTCTCCCCACCGACACCGGTCCCCACAGCACCGACCTCACAACAAAAGGGGTGAGTAGTCCACACTCGTTCCTCGGGTCCAAATTGCAGGGGCGTTCTTCTTACTTCGCGACAATTTACAAAGGGGTAGGAGAGGGTGGGCTGCCGAGTGTATCCAAATAAAGATGCCCACATACCTACAATCCCACACAGGTCACCAGGAATAATAAAGGATGGAAAACATCAAAAATATTAAAATAAGATGTTAAAATAAGATAAACGGCGGAGCTCTAAACGGAGCTCTAAGCACAACTTCCTTCTACGCCGCCATCTTTGGAGTAATGTACAAGCTAGGATAGAAGTTTCTGAAACATATGAACTTTTTTTCTAAACTGATCCAGTTCCAATTCCATATTGAGCTGAACAGAGTAATCCCATCACTATTATATACTTGCCCACAGACATGATACAGAAAAGATTAAATATTTACCTATTTTTTTTCAATTTCAAAAGTATTGGAATAAAGCTAACTCTGAATGCGTTTGACAACAGCGACAAGTTTTCCTGTCTTATGAAAGTTAATATTTCTAGAATGTTTGCATAGCAAATACTTCTTTTTTAAAAATCAATTTGCAGTAATCAACTGGTAAACACTTCAATAGCTTGCTCAGCTGACTTGTTAATATGTTTATAATTTGTTAATATGACACAGCAAATGCTTCCTCACAATAAGTGTTTTCTCATAAAATAGGGTGGTAAGAAAAATGCAGACTAACAGAGCAATTAGATACTTTCATTAAACCAAGGCCATATATACATACTGCCATTATGTCATCCAGTTCAGAAAATGGCAAAATGTCCAATATCCCTGGAAACTCAGGCTATCCACTCCAATTGGGCAGAATCTCATGGACACAGTGGGAGCCAATCCTCACAGGCTGAGTCAGAGGTGTGTCCATCATATTGCAACTAAGGATGGGGGAGAAATTCTATTTAGTTTGTATTTAAAGCCAAATCTTTAAACATTCCAAAAAAAGAGAGCTGAAACAGCCATCTTTTGAAATTCACATCTGAATTTTACAATGCAGTTCTCCAACCAATGTTTACAACAGTGCATATATTAGAGGAAAATATGCATAAAATGAATATATTACTGAAAATAACCTACATAATTGGTTATGACAAATTGCTTGCAAAAATGTGTACATTAGTCTAAACTACATACAAAAACTTATGTTTATTGGAAGTTCACATCAAAATGTTGAAGAATTTTCATGAGGATTATTTATTTTAAAATTCTCAAATTGCTGCAGAAATGTGGAGAACTGAGTTTGAGATTGGAAAAATGAGAAGCTGAGAGAATCGTAACTGACAGATCCTTCCATCCCTAGATGCAACAGAGAAACCAGACAGAGGCAGCAACCACAGGCAAAGGAACTCCATGGCCCACTCTGCTAAAACACAAACCTATGCATATATGCTCTGAGGGTAGCTAGTTCAAATTGTGCCCCCAGGTGAAAAACATGGAATAAGAGTGTAACACTAGGCAATGCCAAGCAAGCAAGGGAGCCTTGTTGTGCAGTCTGCAAAGTAGGCACAAACATCCAGGCATTAAAAAAACAACTCACCTCTCTTCCATTTCATTACCAGGAAGACCAGTGGCAATGGTATGATGGCTTGTTGTTTTCTTCAAAAGTTGCTTTATCATTATGCAGGGTTTTGTAACTGTTTTGAGACAGTTCAAAATGATGGATGGTATGTATGAGTGTCTTTTCATTGTGATACAGTGACTCGTTTTCTTTGTTATATGAAGTGTTGTCTGAGGTTGAATAAAATTATATATATATATATATATATATATATATATATATATATATATATATATATATATATATACACGTAATTGTGATTAACAAAACAGAGGTTTTTATTATATTAACAAAACGTTGCTTCCGCCTTCATCAGCTGCCAACATATAAATGCTGTTACCAAGGTGGCAGTTATAGAGCTTTGAGGATGGAATGCTCAGAGGGGCTTCATTTGCAGACGCTAAGTAGTGGTGGTACTGTCCGCCAGGTTCAGGCCATGTGGTGCCAATGTGTCCAGGGAGTAAATCCAAAAGTTCTCCCTTTTAGTCAATGCTGCTGGATCTGCTGGCATCTCTATAGCTGTTATAGAAAAGTCCAGCAGGCTGTGACCCTCAATGCTGAAATGTTTTGTAACTGGTTGCTCCACTTTTTTTGTTAAGATTGCTGATTTGTGGTTTCTGAAGCGTGTGCGTAGGTCAGTTGTGGTCTTTCCTACGTATTGGATATGACATCCTGGCCTTTTGCACTCGATGATGTAAACTATATTGCAGGACCTGCAGGTGATGTTCTGTTTGATGTAATATGTCCTGCCTGTCCTAGTGCTTGTAAAAGAAGCTGTCTCACTGAGGTACACACAGGTGATACAGCGTTTGGAGTGACAAGGATGAGACCCAGGATTGGTAATAGGTGGCTTAAGCACAGCTCTCACTTACAGTCTGTGCAAATTAGGAGGCTGGTGAAATGCTACAACAGGAGGCCTGCTGATGGGTCTAGCAAGATGTTCAGAATTTGCCAGCAATGGGTAGCTCTCCCTGATTGCTCGGTGATAGTTAGGAGATGCTAGATGAAAATCTACCACAAATGGAACCTGTTGCTCCCTGCTTTTTGACACCTCAGTATGATGGAGGAGGTTTTCTCTTGACAGAATGGAGGCTCGGTGGATGTTATATATATATTAGCACAACACCAACCAGGACTGAGAACTGGGAAAAGTAATAGAAAAATGGGCCTAAAACAATACACAGTTCGTGAGTGATATCTAATGATTGTCAGCATAGAACCATTGACAACCAATAGACTTTAGTAACTTAAGCCCAGACAGGATATCACCCAGTGTGTTTAATCATAGAATCATAGAATAGTAAGGTTGGAAGGGTCCTATAAGGCCATCAGGTCCAGCCCCCTGCTCAATGCAGGAATCCAACTCAAAGCATACCTGACAGATAGCTGTTCAGCTACCTCTTGAATGCCCCCAGTGCTGGAGAGCCAATCACCTTCCTAGGTAATTGGTTCCATTATTGTACCGCTCTAACAGTTAGGAAGTTTTTCTTCAGGTTCAGCTTCCTGTGACTTGAGCCCATTATTCCATGTCCTGCACTCTGGGATGATTGAGAAGAGATTCCAGCCCTCCTCTGTGTGACAACCTTTCCAGTACTTGAAGAGTGCTATCATATATCCCCTCAGTCTCCGCATCTCACGACTAAACATGCTCAGTGCTTTCAGTCTCTCCTCATAGGGCTTTGTTTCCAGTCCCCTGATCATCCTTGTTGCCCTTATTTGTACAGACATCCTTGTGGAGTCCATTAAATTGAAATGACTTATTGTGCTGGAAACATAGATAAGAAGACCAGCTCTTAATACTGAGAGAGAAGCAGAGTAGCATGGCTAATTTGCTTTTGTATTCTGAGGATGTTTTTGGAACTGAGGAAATTCTATAAATCCTGAACTTCTGTCAGCAATACAGTCAGCAGGGGAAATGGGACAGTGGAATTCTATTTATTTATTACAGCCAAATATCTGAGCACATTCTCCTGTAAACAACCAGCACTGATATCTCCAGTGAGCTGCCTGCCGAACACTGAAGTCATGGCAAACTGATATAAGCACAGTACCCTGGAAGGAGCAGCATTTTCATTCCATTAATTTTTACTGTCAACAATGTTTGAATTCACCGAAAGTTGGGGGAGGGGGAGGAAACTAACTATTAGAAATGACACATCGAAAACTAAAGAATTATACTAGATCATAGAGGTGATTTTGATTTTATAGTATTACCATTTGCTAGGACTATGCATAGCCCTTCACAAAGACCCAAATTTACCATTTGTTTAGCTAAGCCTTAAACAAGGCTTAGCTGCTATTCTAATATCTGCAGTTTGAATTTCCCTTCAGAACTGCCACATTCACAGAGCCATAGTGCATTCTGGTCCACTTCCCAATAAAGCCTGCCCACATGCATAAACACTGAAATCAGAATAGCCACTGCACTTAGCCATATATTTGCCAAGATCAAAACAATGTGCATAGCTAACCATACCCCACACAAAATCAGAGTAACCTCTTATTCAAGGCTAAGATACAGCTGTGCCAGAACTATGAAGCTCAATGACTCATATTCAGACCAAGTGGCATGATTTGTTTTTATTTGCCAATTAGGTCTAGAACTTACGACACATTCTTATACAAGCCAATGCTTCACTGAGTAGGCACAGCAGGAATAGGGAATCTAGGGCCTTCCAGATGTTGTTGGACTCCACTTTTCATCAGTCCCAAACAGCATGGTTAATGGTCAGGGAAAATGGGTGTTTTAGTCCAGAAGCATTAGGTGGAGGTGGGGGGGGGGGCTACAGGTTCCCTATCTCTGAGGTATAGGATTATAAGGTTATTTTCATGTCAGCCTTGTTTGATTTAACCTGCAATCCCATGCACAAATTCATTGGAGTAAGTCCCACTGAAATAACTGAGGATTTCTTCTAAGCAAGCATGCAGAAGATCATGATGCATGTTCTTCAGATGCCCACCGTCCAAACAGTGGTTCAAGGTATGTGTACTTGTCTAATGTCTTCTACAGTGAAGATTGATATGAAGAACTCAGTCCACTTCTCCCTGTGCTCCTTCCAGTGGAGGCTAGTCCATTAGGGCACATGGGACAGTGCCCCACCAAGCTCCATCTACCTGCCTGCCTTCTTACCAACATCCAGTCGAGGGGGTAGCAACACTGCCTGTCAGCTTCTTCTTGCTTAGCCTCAGTACTGCTCTTGTCGAACTCAGCAAAGAGGATGGGACAACACTAGAATTGGCTCTGCTTATCATTGGCTGTGGTCCCACCAAGTGTTGGGGCTCTCTGCCTTCGGCCCTACCAGTCCCTACGGGCACCAGCCAATGCTGGCTCCTTCAATATTCCTTTCACACTGTTGTCACCAAATGTTCCAATCACCTCCCTGACTGTATTCCTGTTTTTAATGTATTTAAGTCTGTATTGTTCGTTTTCATGTTTCAGCAATGTCCTCAAATTCTTCCCCTGCCACTCTTATTGTCAATTTACATTCATATGACTAGAGTTTGTGCTTCTCTGTGTGTGTGTATTTTATTTGGATGAGACTTGCACTTTCTAATGAAAACTCTCTGGTCTTGGATAGCTTCCTTGACTCTGCTCTAAACAATGCCGACATCCTCCTGGATTTATTTATACCTTTGCTAATCTGGGGGTATACTTTTATCTGAGCTTCTATTTTAAAGTGGTTTTAAATATGTTTTGAACATCCTGGAAAGGGCTGGCCTTCCTCATTCTTCCTTTCAACTTTCTCTTAGACGATTCTCTTCATCTCTGAGAAGGTTTTCCTCTTTTGAAATTAAAAGAGGCAATGTTGAACTTCCTAGATGACTTTTCACTTACGTGTTGAATTGGCTAGCACAGAGGTTACCATCTGCATCCAATTAGGATCCACTCATACAGGCCTGGCACCAGAGGGCGGCCAGGTTGGGCACTGGCTGAGAGGCCCTGTGGCTTAGAGGGGCCCCTGCTGCTGGGGATAGATAGATGTAGCTCCTGCTTTGTGATCCATGCTTGCATCGAGTCATGGACCATGCACCCACAACACAATGCTGACATGGATCATGGAGCAGGAGCCACTCTCCCAGGCAACACCCCTTCCCCCCATTTTAAGCTGGTTTAGGCTTAAAATAGGCCCAGCTATGCCACTTCCTGTCTTGCTGTATCAGCACACCAGCATGCTATGCCAACACTGCCAAGGGCCCAAGGGCCTTGTACAGTCTTGTGCCAGCCCTGAACTCATAGGTCACCTCTACTTTAGTCAGCTTCATTGCTCAAAGTTTTAAGGCACAGCTATTTATCATGTTTAGAAATCTTGTCTCTTTGCCACAACCTGAATGTAAGCTTATCCTGTCAATGTGGGGACAGTCCTCCATTCTTCCAACATTTCTTCTGTTACTGTCTCTGCACAAAATCCCTGGGTGTATCTGTCCAAACATTGGCAGGGACTGCTATGCCAGAAAATTTCATCCACTTACGTGAAAAGGTAAAAAAAAGTTATAGCTGTTTTTAGATTCCTCTATATAGTTAATGGGGAAAAAGAGAGCTTTATTTTTAACTAATCTAATTTGGTTCTGAATAACAAGTTGAATTGGGAAGGCATACATATTGGGTTGATTTTCAAAGCTATAGATACAAACACAAGTCTAATCTTGCAGCCAGTGCCAATCCTATCAAATGCACATATAATAATAATAATAGCTAGAGAATGTCTTGGCCAAGACCAAAATATTATGTTGATCATGTTGATCAACAATCATGTTGATATGTGTACCTTTTCTTTCCAGATTTCCATTTCTAACTGCAACTTCTTATATTGCGGTTACAGGTATTCCAAAGGTTTTCAACTTTTTGGGTGTCTTTTCCCCCCACTGGTATAAGGACAAGAAGGGAGAACAAGGCCATACTATATGAACTGAATATTTGGTTCTTTGGAGTATTATATTCCGGGATGCAAAAGGGGGAAACAGTTTTAATATTGGTAGAGTCTCTTTAATATTACAGCGTAGCTAAATATAACAGTAGTTACAGTGTTTAGAAGAGATAGGATGCAAAACACAAGATTGCAATGAAGCTGTTTATTTTATATGATCCAGAGTAGAGCCCAAGAATAATCAGGGCAGATCCCTATTATATGATGTCACTTCACAAATCAGGAAGATGCAAATTAATGAACAGGATATAACAATCCTCATTTCAGTGCCAGTTCAATTTTCACTCCATTGAACTTTCTTCCAGTACAGCTTCGTCAGGGATCAATGTTTGCAATTTGCTATAAATACAAATTCAGGCTTTTTCCTACAAAAAACCAATCTTTTCATAGATTAAAAACATAGATATTTTAAATGAAATATCAGTGTTAACATTGATATTTTAAGGGAAATATCAGTATTAATACTGATATAATACTGATATTTTTGAGGTGATAGAAAAAAAATCTATTGAGATTTGCGAGGACAAAAAAAGTAAAAAAATAGGAAATCTGGTATCAAATTCAAATTTTGCAAAATTCGAGCATAACAACACACCCTAGAGGAAAGGCTCTTGGCTGTAAGTGGCAATATGAATCCAGAACATTTGTCAGTCCTGGTGAATGTAAGCACAATAGGAGTCTATTTAATCTTGACACCACATCATTCTAATGCTGTTTTGATCTTCTCATCAGTTTCAGTAGTCAGGCTATACTGATATCAGTTATGTTTTAGATTGAAATGTGACTTTCAAAGGTTAAATATTGATTTTCAGATCCTACTGTTCCTTTAAGAACCCATACTTAAAAAATCAGTGTCTAAAAGTGTAAAAGTGTTTTATTCTTTACTTTCCTTCTTTCTTTTTCCATAAAAAAGCCCTTTCTTTTTCTTTTCTTGCTTATGGCGACAAGCAAATTTCTCCACTCAGTCACAAAGCCGTCAAAGAGGCAAATCTCCAAGGTTTAGCTTTTGTGTGTGAGATTTTTCACACAGCTCTACATCTAATTATCTGTGTATACCATCGTCTGAGATTCTCAAGGTATTGCTTATTGGAACTGACCTGCTAGGCATCCCAGGCCTTAAGGATGAATGAATAAATAACTTTGCTGAATGCTGCTGAATATGTGATAATGTAATTGGTATTCTTGCCAACTGAACTGAAAATGCAGTGTTGTTCCTCTGGGGACAATTGCACTCCTCTTTATTTTTATTTTTTTTAACTTCATAGGATGTATATGAGCTACACAAAAAGGTCAATTTAAATTAGTAGCTACATCGCCCTGATTTGGGCAGAAAATGTACAATTTTATATTATGTTCTAGGCAAAATTGATTTGAAAATATATCTGAATCTTTTCTTTCATTTTCAAAGCCAATATGATAATTGAGTGTATATGTATTGATATATATAACCATATATAATTTGTTCATAATTATGGTTAGGAAAGTGCCTAACCATATCAGTAAAGAACCGTGTCTAGAACACAAAAATAATTCTATTTGTATAAAAAATAATTGATACTGTAATAGGCAACACTGCCTGTTCCACAGCTTATTTTTTAAAAATATTTGAGCATTTACAACATTATTAAAGCATGAGTCCATGTTTTACTATATCCTCTTTTGCTATATTATAAAACAGAATTATTTTAAACCTCTGAAAAGCACATGAATCGAGCTTGTTAGGAGACAGGGGAAGAGGAAAAAGCTTACCCAGAAGCCAAAAAGACATTTCTAGCTATGATGTTCACCATTATCTGCATATAAAGCAAATGATTATCTCCCATAGCTTTGTTGACAGCATCACAAGATGAGTTGCTGTTAAGAATGAAGAGGCAAAATAAAACCGCAAAGACGCACCTTGCTCCTACATGGAAGTACAGACAGAAGAGAATGTGTCAACTTAGACTAACAGTCTCAGAGTATACCTGAATGCTGCAGAGACTGTTAATGTTGATTTAGATCACTGCTGTCCTGTAGCTGTGATAGACACAAGGATGGTGCTACTTCCAGAAGCCAAGAACTATACTGACAACAGTACAGCATCAATGCTATGGAAATGTTGTAGTAGAAGCAGCTCAAATAGAAGTTCTGTAAGAAGGACATTAGCTCAGTATTAGAGCATCTGCTCTGAATGCAGAAGGTCCCAGATTCAATCTCTAGCATCTCCAGATAGGGTTGAGATACAGCTCTGTCTCAAATCTTCAGGAACTGCTGCCTGTCATAGATGGATCAATGGTCTGATTCAGTTTATGTTCCCCTACTGAGGCTCAAGGGACATCCTAAGGATGGAAATTGTGGCAATCCATACAGCTCTGCCTCACTTGCAAATCAAATGGCTCAGGAAGCATTTGATTCACCCTAACTGCAAAGAGTTGCAGGGGCATTCTGCCCATGATGGGATTTTGCTGATAACCTTCTGCATTCCATGTAAGCTTGAGCAGCCCTAGACCAGCTGCAGCAACTGGCACTCTAAGTAAACCATGCAATTGGCGCCCCCAAACGACAAGGGCAGATTTAGGCTAAGGTTTTTGGTAAACTGGGAAACATTTTTGCTGCTATATTCTGTTTAATTTTTAAAAACGTATTGATTTAAATAGAGGCATAATTATTCGGTTTGTCTGCCTATCCATCTGTCCAACCGACATTTCTGAGATCAGACAAAAGAGAGAGACAAAATTTTCAGGATTGGTTTTTACACAGCTAGAATATAGAGTGGAACCAGTCACGCCCCCAACCCTCACCAACCCACTTTACCTGTTAGCTAAGAGAGCACGGTTTTACTACTACTTCTACACCACCCAATATAGCCACACTGTTAGGGATTTCTCTCTATATTCCTTTACTTCTTTTGCTATAATGGCTCAAGTATATAGGAAAGTCTCAACTCCCCTGTGACACTTTATCTTTTTAAAGGTCACAGCTATGAGTTGAGCCCTTGTAACCGGCTACTATAACACCCTTGTATGTAGTTGAATTCTATTTATTTTTTAAATACATTTATATCCCACCTTTCCTCCAAAGCACTTAAGGTGGTGTACATGGTTCTCTCCTCTCCATTTTATCCTCACAACAACCCAGTGAGGTAGGTTAGGCTAAGAGACAGTGACTGGCCTAAGGCCACCCAGTGAGCTTCACGGCTGACTATATGCCTTTAAAACAGTAAAAGCAATAATTACGTTAATAACTGTGTATGGAGTCTCCACCTTTTTGGGCCCATGGACACATTTGGAATTTTGAGCAAGTGCCATGGACACTGCCACAAAAGGGCTGCCATAGGAAGAGCAGGGCCAGTCACAAAAGGTCTGCCATGGGGGTGTGAACAATTCCAGAATTTACTACCACAAAAACCTCATAGAAGGCCTAATGACATAACGGCAACAGAGTAAAAGGCTGAGGTGGGGCATATGAGCCCCAAGACATAAAGCTACTACTTTGAACCCACAGTCTTCTGCTCCAACGTAACATCCATTTCACAGAAGACAAGTCATTTCCCCAAACCACCTCTAAAATACATAATCCATGCCCACATTACGGTTGCCAGGTCTCTGGTTTCACTCAGAGACTCTGGATTTTTGAGGTCCTCTCCAGGTCACTCCAGTCTCCAGACAGTCAGCTTTTTATATAAAATTAAGTTTCTAGATGGTCTGGTTCAAGAGATATGCACCAAAACGTCAGCCCCTGCCAACTTCTGTTAAATTAGCTCATGGTTGGCTACTCTAACCCCGCCGTTTCAGGTCTGTAGCCAAGTGACATCAGGGTTGTGATTGACAAGGGATTTGTTGACCTCCATACAATAGCCATTGCAAGGCCAGAAAACTGTTGTCTTTTCTTGCTTGTGTGAAAATCTCATAAACTGAGTAAGTATATAACTTTCAGCAGTATCAAAAATCCCTGTGTGCACAGCAAGATCTTGGTAGCCAATTGTTTACTGTAAACAATTCAGTAATTATTATATAAAAAGTGTACATGCAGGGGGGTTTTATTACTTGCAAAACTAGCATATTATACATTTTATCTTTAAAATAATTTTTGAACAGAAATTTTAAAAAGTGTACATGCAGATTATGGTTACAATGTGTTAAACTTTTCTAATTATGAGGAGCCAAACAAGTTTAAATTTTCATGGGCTGTTGAAGAGGGCAGTTTGTCTAATTCATAGCCTGTTTTGAAAACCTTCCCAATATGAAGCTTTAATCCTATACTGTCTTTTCTGGGAGTAAAGTTGCAGTGTTAATCCCCCATACTGGGAGTAAGTCCCATTGAATTCAAAAGGACTTACATTTGAGTAGACATGGTTAGGATTGTGCTGTAAATCAATGGGACTTTTGAGTGAACATAGCAAAGGATTGTGTTTGTGTCTCTCCCCCTCCGATCCTATTTTTCAAGCAATTAGGCAGGGTTTATCTAAGTGTCAATGCTTTTATTTTGTAGGAAACTAATACTGCTTTTATTTTTAAAAAATGTTCTGCAATGACTCTGCTGGGAAGAAGGGCGGGATATAAATCAAATAATAAATAAATTAAAATAAAATAAATGACCAACTGGTTTTGACAATAAACAATTATATGGGATGTATGCATTTTTACATCTCCAGTGTGTGGATATATGGAGGTATATGTTGGTATATGGAGTCTTTCCAACAACCCTGTGAGGTAGGGTTGGTAATTGGAAACCAAGGCAGTTCATAACAAGAAATAAATCTATTAAAAATCTAGTAACCATAAAACAAGTATAAAACAGTTGCTAAACAGCTTAAAGTGG
The DNA here is from genome assembly GCF_030035675.1 of Rhineura floridana. NCBI lineage: Eukaryota > Metazoa > Chordata > Lepidosauria > Squamata > Rhineuridae > Rhineura > Rhineura floridana. Next base: position 178,835,076 of record NC_084481.1, on the reverse strand, counting down.
CATAATTCTGAATTTTGGGTTGGGTGAGTGAAGTTCCTTATCATTTGGGGTTGCAATTCTGTGCACACTTTCCTGTATTTCCTCTATATTTTAAGTATGCTCTTCTTCCTTGGGTTGGTCATGGTCACCCTCTGTTGTTTTCACTCTGAGGGGCACATTAGGCTGAGAGATGGTGAATAGCCCATGGACACCCAGTAAACTTTGTAGCTGATTTCCATTTTTAAAAATTAATTAAAATGATTTACATGTAGGCAATTGCAGCCTTCAGGGGCATCCATCTTTACTCCTGGGTGCTCCCATCTAACATCTCCACAACACTAGGCTGCCTTCTTCCTACAATGTCTTTCTGCTGGGTGGCCTAGCCTGAGGACACTTAAACCCTTCTTACCAGAAGCAAGTAGGCTAGATTAAATGTTCCCTACCCAGGATCCCTAAGTAGGTGAGAAGGAATGATCCTGTCACTTCAGCTGAACACCCTCATTTAGCTAAGATTTCCAGAGAATATTTTTATGTTTGAGTGGTATGCTCCAAGCAACTGTGGTTGATGCTGTATCATGCTTAACAGTATCACTAGTGCCTACCCCATGATATCACTAGGGACCACCCTGTGACATCACTTGGGCCCACCTTGTGACATCACTAGGGCCTGCCCCTGAAATCTCAGGGTTTGGGATGCTTCTGACCTGGCAATCCTAGCCTGCACGCACAGCCTTTCCATCCCACACAGGCCCTGCGTCCTCCATTTTTTTCTTCCTCCAGCCCCTGGCATAGATCCTCCATTTTTTTCTTCCCACACAGTCACTACCTTTCCTCCTTCTACTGAGGCACAGGTACAGCTGCTCACTTGCTATCTCCATTCCTCTCCTCTCTTTGCTTTCCTGCTGATAGTGTCCAATTAGAGCTATTCTTTCTCTTCCCTCTGCTGGTCCTGTCCAATTAGAACTGTTCTCTCATTCTAGTTAGTGTTCTCATTGGAGAAGAAAGGGAACAGTTTTAACTCTGTTTTCTTAACTCTCTTCTCTCTTCTGGTCATGGCCTTTTCTGATTCTGCTGCCAATTATAATGGTGGAAGGTCTAAGAAAACTGTCTCAGTGAGAGTTAAGAAAAGCTGGTAGCCATTATGATTTATAGTTGTGCAATGAAGGCAGCAGAGACGCCAGAAGGCACTCTGGTGAGCACCCTTGTGCCTTTAGGCTCTGCATTGAGGACTCTGAGCCTGTAGTTTATGTGGGGTCAGTGTGGTGTGGTGGTTAGAGAGCTGGACAAGTGAAATCCAGATTCTAGTCCCTGCTCAGCCATGAAGCTCCCTGGGTGACTTTGGGCCAGTCATTGACTTTCAGCCTAACCTACCTCACAGGTTGTTGTGAAGATAAAATGGAGAGGAGGATTGTGTAAGTACCTTGGGTTCCTTAAAGGGAAAAAGGCAAGATAATAATATAATAATTTTAAAAAGTGTGACTGCCGTTGAGCTGGGTTACTATTATTTGTCCTGCCTGTGGCTGAAGCCATCTTGCTCATGCTATCACGACAACAAGACACTACCAAGGACAGTTTGTGTTGTGTTTCCCCCCCACTAAGTTTATGGTGTTCAAGTTAATGGGATTCTGAAAGAATGCCAACATTCATGTGTGAGGCTCAGGACAATTGCCCTCTGTGCTCCCCCCTTAAAAAGTTAACACTACTACTTTTCTTTTATGGACCACCTTATTTATCATAACTGTAATTCATACTCCCTTTGCACGCACATGGGAATTGAAATAATGATAGATTCATCCTTGCCATTGCAAGGATTCCTGCTAGTGGAACATGACTTACCCCCTCTACTTCTCTTGTGCCTCCCTCAAATCAGCCCCACAGCATATGAGGGGAGGAGAGGGGAGATCACTCCATCATGCAAACAGAAATTTATGCTTTAATTTGGATTCCTACATTGAGTAAGGGGCTGGACTCTATGGCCTTATAGGCCCCTTCCAACTCTATGATTCTATAATTCTATGAAATGTGTGTACTGACAGAGCGATCTCTGTAATGTTACATAGAACTGAAATAAAGATTTCTTCATTATTTTATTTGCATTTTTAAAATTTGTATTTTTTCTTCGAATTGGTGCTCCCCTTAACTTGGCACACTAGGTGACCACCTAATTTACCTATATGGACAGGCCACCTCTGCATGTAAGCCTTGCTCCCTGGCTCTGGGATTGTTAAGTGGATCACGATATACAGGCATCACTCTCTTCTGCCAACTCCTTACTCATCTTGAGAGCATAAAATAAAATAAGTCAAAGGCTTCTCAAATAAAAATAACTGTTTATTGAATGAAACCTTGTTTGTGGGGCACTAATCCTTGGAAGTATATTGAGCAGCTAGCATTTGTCTCGCCCTGCCAACACTTCTAGGTCCATGGCTTTTTCTTCCTGTGACTTTGGATCTTATAATCCTCAGTTTTTGTTAGGGGCAACCTAGGAATGGAAATGAAGTTCACCCAAGGCAGTGAGTGTTCACCCAAGTCAATGATGTTCACCCAATGAACTTTGAAGGCTCAAAGGTTCCTATTTAAGGTCCCAAAGTTGTTTTCCAGTTCAGATCAAAGTCTAAACTGTAAGAGAGTTCCGTCCATCCTTGTTGCCCTCCCCCATTATCTTAGTGCTAGCCTTGAGTGACAGCCAAGGCTTGGATATGGAGGAGGATCAGTTAGTTGAGTCTGTGGCCACTTTACCACTGGCTCAAAAATATGACCAGGTTTTAAGTATTTAAGATGAAACTGACAGCTGACCTGCAGAGCCCAAGCTAGGACTTTCAGAGATTCCAATTCCAATATCCTATAACACCGCCTCCATTACAACATCTGCCCAATGACAGATGGAACACACCAACCAAGAATCCATGGAGAGAAGAAGCCACAATTCTTGGACCAGAGGAGATGAAGTCTAGGAGGGGATTTATCAGCCTTTAATCAAGCTTTGATTTTATTAGAAGCTCACTTGTTCTTGCTTGGAGCTCTCCAAGGTGCTGCAACTGCTGCCTGCTTTGCTCTGCTGTTGCACCATGTGCTGTGGGCTTCTTCTTTATGTCAGAGCATGACACCCATCTCTAGAAGCCTCTTGCACTACCCTGAGACACACTCCACTCCGCTTTGCAATTGCCACGTAAAAGCAGACATGTGCAGTGGCATTGGGAGCGGAAGTCTCTTCCCTCTTTTTCTTCCTTCTCTGGTGTGCTGATTAGCAGCATGCTGAGTGGCAGAACTGGAAAGGAGTTTTCTTAAATGATGCTGTTCATATTGCCATGTATTTTAAAAGACTGTGTGTGTCCTTCCACATCTTAGTTACTTCTCCATGAAGTCAGGCTAATGGTTCTGCAGACAGTTGCAAACCTGTCAAAGGCTTGTTGATTTCTGAAGCATTTTCTTTATGTGGTGGGCTATTTCTATACAAACACACCATATGTGTGTTTGCGTGTATTACACACACACACACACACACCCCTCTACACATGCACTGTTCAGATCCTAATTCCTGGAAGATTGGCCCAGTTTACCTCCCTAAATGAAAAGCACCCATAAATATTCAAGCTGAATGGGGAATTGGACTCCCTTTTCTCAGTAAAAACTCTGTAGGCTTTGATTGTTTTATGATGGAATTTTATTTTATTTTATTTTTGCCTACACAGTTGGCTTTGGATTTTTCAATGCTTTATAGACCCTTGTCTTTTTATTAGTTCTGTGTTCCCTGTTGATTTTATGTTTTATATACCTGCTGTCACCACCAGCATCTCACTGTAAACAAGAATGTTATATCTCAGTGGGTTATTTTTCTGTTAATGACCTGTGATACAGTAAATAAATAAAACTGAGAGAAGTCCACAGGTGCAGCTTTTTAGACATATTGCAATAGGACTGGGGTAATGTTCACAAGTTCTTTAAAACTTTCCTGTGGTCTACTTTGAAAAGAAAAGCAATATCACAGTTCAACAGAAGTATGGAAGAAATAAAATGTACTCACGTTCCACTTTGTATTAGTTCCAAGATGTCAGTGGAAGGCGAGACTATTCACTGGGCATCTTACTTATCATACTTAGGACCACAGAAGGTGAAGGAAAGATGGAAGGACACAATGAAACTACAACATGGTGAGCCAATGCAATAGATGAAGTAGTTTGTGTCTCTTCATCAATTTTGGAGAAGAGGAATGTTGGTAAGTGCAACTTCCCATCTTAAAGAGCTGCACAGGGGGAAATCAGCATCTCTCCTTTACATAACTGGTAAATTCACAGAAGCAGTGCTGAACTGGAGGGAGATGTTTCACAGACCTTTTTGCATCCTTGAAATATGCCTCCCCATTCCCTCATATCCTCGCCATTCTCAGCCACTAAAAAACACAAAAATGTTTGTGAGGAATTTCTGGAATCTTGTTAAACCCAGGAATTTCTGCTAATTGATATTGGCTTTTGAAATCCAGATGTTTATGCACATTAATACACATAAGTAATGTTGGGAAAAAACAGACCATGGGCAATACAGCTTTGTTTGCCCTCAGTATTGTCACTGCATAGACAAATCTGATTGGCTATGTGCATCCATGACATCATCACATTTATTACATGATTCCTGATTGGCTATGATCATGACTTAAATCCCTTTCAGTAAAAATTAAAATAAAAGTGATGCCAAAGCAGCAGTATACTGAGGAACAATGGATGTGAACAGGTACAAAAAAATGCACAAAGATATGTAAGATAACTATTTTTATAAATCCTTTTGTAGCTTTCAAAGTGACAAGGTTTGCAATAGAAATCAAATATAATGAAAATTTAGCACAGCAATACCTAGGAGCCCTGTCCACAAATGATTCCTCTGCAGACCAATCACAGTAAAGACCCAAGTGTCAATGGGAAGGGGACAATGGGAACTCTACTATTTCTCAAACTACAGGTGCTGTCCTGCCAGTTCTCAGAGCCTCAGGGCATACACAGCTCTACCTTTCATTTATGTCACTTGGCCAATTTTCATTTTACTTATTTTGTAATGCATAGGGGTGGATGAATCAGCCTGTTTCTGTCCTGTATCAGTTTCTCCTAGATGCATGAACAGGTCCATGTTGTCCCATTTATATGTGGATCTAAAAAATAAATCCTAAAAAATCCCCACAGTTCTACTAAAATAAAAATAAAAATCATGTACTTATGAAGTGGTCCAAGGGTTACCTTATTTATATATATATATATATATAGCTGTTTGGAGCAGCTAGTAACTTCATTGGGCCTGCATAGTCAAAATATATATATTAAAATGCTTCAGAAAGCAACCATACTTCATAATGTGCAGTCACTTCCTGGGGAATTGTACAGAAAAAAGATGGCTGCAGTCATGTATCTATGGGTGCAAACATCTTTTTTTCTGTACAGTGCCCCAGAAGGAGTTGGATCGGAGCCTCCACAAAGCCTCTTGTCACTGTTTCTGTGTTTTGCTCTGCCATATTTCTGTGTTGCTCCAGGTTAATGGGCTTTGCAAGAAATGAGGCTGCCAAAATGGTGTTTATGACCACTGAAGAGCTCTGGATCATTTTTTTTTCACCAGAGGATTAAAAAACACACTTTAAAATCTTTATTTAAGGTTTTGTTTTGTTTTGAAAAACCACATTAGTTTGCTTTGACAACTGCACCCCCCAAGTTCTTCAGAACTCCACAAACAGCTGTCAGAGACCTATAAAGGCCTACTCCTGTAAGGCCTATCAGAAGATACAAAAAACTCCCAGGGAAAAAAGTCAGTATAAAGCTGCAAGGTGTTTTTTTAAAAAGATATACAAGTAAACAATATACACCACTTGGACACATCTGAATTATTTTAAGGTAAAAAACTAAACCATATAAGATTATGGAGCAAAGTGAATACCTCTTACTTTCCTCACAAAAAGCTCCTGGAACCTATTTGTCTGCAATTTGGCAGGTTTAATCTACCCAGGAGAGATTCCTGCGCCTTAATGTTCATCCACTTTGGCCCAAAGGGTAAAAAGTTATAACCATTTTTTAGATTCACCATTATATTCCCCAAGGATCAGTTTTGGGACCTATACTTTTTAACTTGTTCATCAAAGATTTAAAGTTAAGGGTGAGCAGTGAGGTGACCAAGTTTGCTGAGGATACTCAATTGTTCAGGGTGGTTAAAACAAAAAAAGATTGACCAGAGCTCCAAAAGGACATCTCCAAACCATGAATAGGCAGTAAAATGGCAAATGCCATTCAATGTAAACAAGTGTAAACTGGTGCACATTGGGGGAAAATATCTTAATTTCACATATATGCTGATGGGTTCTGAACTGGTGGTAACTGACCAGAAATAAGACCTTGGGGTTGTAGTGGATAGCTTAGTGAAGATATCGACCGAGTGTGCAGTAATTATGAATAAGGTAAATTCCATACCAGGGATCACTAGGTAAGAAATTAAACATAAAACTGCCAATATCATAATGCCGTTATACAAATCTATGGTGTGACCGCATTTGGAATACTGTGTACAGTTCCAGTCACCTCATTTCAAAAAGGATATTGTAGGCTTGGGGAAAAAATGGAAATGGACTGCCTTCAAGTCAGTTTCGAATTATGGCGACCCTATGAATAGGGGGTTTACCATTGCCTTCCTCTGAGGCTGAGAGGCAGTGACTGGCCCAAGGCCACCCAGTCAGCTTCATGGCTGTGTGGGGATTTGAACCCTGGTCTCACAGGTCGTAGTGCAGCACTTTAACCATCAAGGGAGTGGTGCAACTCCCCTATGGGGAAAGGCTATAGAATTCGAGCTTTTTAGTTTAGAGAAAAGGCAAGTAAAAGGCTATGTGGTAGAAGTTTATAAAATTATGCATGGTAACGAGAACGTGGATAGAGAAAAGTTTTTCTCCCTTTCTCATAACACTAGAATTCAGGGACATGCAACGAACCTGAATGTTGAAAGATTCGGGTCACACATAGTTAAACTATGGAATTTGCTCCAACAGAAGGCTTTAAGAGAGAATTAGACAAGTCCATGAAGGATAAAGGTATAGCTGGCTAGTAAGTCTAATGGATATGTCCTGCCTTCATTGTCAGAGGGTGTATGCTTCTGAATACCGGTTGCTGGAAACTGCATGAGAGGATAGTGCTGTTGCACTCAGGATCTGCTTGAGGGCTTCCCATACATATCTGGTTGGTTATTGTGAGAACAGGATGCTGGATTAGATGGGCCACTGGCCTAATGCAGGAAGCTCTTCTTATGTTCTTAGTGAATGAGGAAACATAAGAGTTTCCTTTACACAGAGTAAGTTGAAACCCAAAACACAGATCAAAGTAGAGAGAGCACAGAATGAGATCAGATTTTTTTTCAAAAATGCAGAGTTTTAAGGCAGATCACACCCCTAGTAAGAGTGCTTGCAGGTATGAAATTGATTTCATTATAAGCAGAAAACTGAATTCAGTGTTTTGGGTAAAGGAAAGTGCACTGGCAATTAAATCTGCTAACACATATATGACCTACCCATGCACAGACTAATACACATCTGGATATGGAACAGTATATTGAGGTTTGTACCTGCAGTGTATCTGTGCAGAAGCCTTGTGCTATTTCCACTGGTTTCTAGATATGTGAACATAAGTTGGTCAAAGATATCACATGACCTTCCATTCACAGATGCCTAGTGATCAAAGCTAATGTCTCAGTCAAAACCTGGATTTAGCAAACTTTGAAAGCATCTCCAAACATCAGGCCAAGTCAGGGTCTGTGATTAATTAAACAAACATGCAATGAAGTAATAATAGAAACTTCTTTTTAAAAAACCTCTCTGCTTTCTTAGAGACAAATCTCTTAAAAGTTAATGAGCTGTGATGGACTTACCATTTCTCATTTCTGTTTGCCCATTCATCAAAAGATTAATTCTTTGTTTGGACAAATAAAAGGTCTGAAATTAATCAGATCTCCTTTTGACTCCTGTTTCTTTTAGATAATGTCCTACTGTTTTATACAAATTAAATGTCATCAGAATACCTCTAAAATGTCATCATGTGAGCAATAATGGTAACAGAAATGCAAAACCAGATGGCAGTTTCACAAAGACTATTCAATTGATCTGTCAGTTTTAGGTACTGTTTAGGGATATTTAGAACCAACACAGTTAACCTCAGTCATCTTTTGTACATTGTCTTGAGTACTTGTTTAATAATGGTGATTAATATTGTGAAATGACAGCGACTTTGAGTTACTTACACAATGGCTTCTATGCCTCTTCCTTGTGGGAAGCCATTGGCCAACTATTCTGGACTTAGGAGACTTGAGTTTGAGTCTCTCTACATAACTATGAACTGGCAGGGTGACCTTACAGTCAGGGTGATGATGCATTAGACAAAAAGAGAAGGACTTTCTCATCTTCATAGGGTTGACATGAACATTAGGATAGAATGATCCTTTATATGTCATTCGGAGCTCTTTGGAGGGCATGTTAGTAGTTAAATGTGGTCAGTAAATGTGTATGTAGCGTCCGCCAAACATATAACTACACTAATTTGTTCACTGCTGTTCACATCTTTGTATGCTGCCCTGGTATCTATGTTGAGGAAAGGCAGTTTTAAAATAATATTAATAAAACAGTAAAGAAATACTGTAAAAAGTCTCATTTAGGTATGCTCATATCTCTTTTCTGCGTATGGCAACACGCAAATGGTTCGCCACAGGGAATGAGCTGCCATGTGAGTCAAATTTGCTTATTTGCATCAGCCACATGCATTGCAATGAATCAGTGATGACAGGTAAAGTTCAGTGTTGTGAGCATGCACCTTTTTAAAAAAAGAAAAGGTGTATATTCCTATTTTCTGCTGCATATTACCTGCTCTGAATCTGCTGTGGACCCTCTCTATCTCTCTCTCTGGATGAGGTATCTGCTGCTGGCCTGGATATTTCTTTCTGAGTGAAAGAGGTTGTAAAGAGTGATAGAGCAGAGACATTTTTATGCTTCCTGGGTAGTCCCCAGGCAGTACTATGCATCAGAAAAATCCCGAATGCAGCATTCAGGTGAGCATGCATATGCCTGTGCTTTATAGCACAATCCCATGCATGTGTCCACTCAGAAGTACGTCTCCTTGAATTGAGTGGGACTTGCTCAAAGGTAAGTGTAGGAATTCTGCCTAAGTCCTGCTGCACAAGAAGATAACTTCTGTGTTTGGTGCTGTCACCTTGGACAGTTTGAATTACTTATGTAGGAAAGATGCCTGGAGTGTTCTGTTCAGGCAAACACATACTTGGCTATAGAGAAATAATTTCACAAACCAGGGGACCAAAAGGCATGAAATGGAAGGGGAAGCAGTTGGTCAGTGACATTTCTATGCAAAGCAAAATATGGACAAGAGAAGAACAGAGCGACCCATTCACAACAGCAGTGTCAGGTCCCAGCCAAGGGAGTCCTCATCAGAGGAGGATTAGAAGGCTTCGGTCTTGGATTCAGCCCTGGCTTAGGCTCCATGTGAGGGTGAGAAGCCTGGGTCCTACGATGAGGCCTAGGATGGGCCGTTGGCACCTGGGGCAAATTTAGCCTCTAACATTGAAGCTGAATGGCCCCCAAGCCCAAGGGGGAGGTGTCACCTCAAACACCAGATGGAAACCTGGCCCATCTGGAGGAGTGCCTGACTGCACGCCTGGGCTCCTTGGGGTCTCCTCGGGAGTAGAGGTCTGGCTGCAGGGGATTGATGGGAGTCAGCTGAGATTTGCGGAGTGATTCAGCAGCGCCACATAAAAATCCCAGTGCTACACTGGAAGGGCTATCTATATGCCAGTTCCGTACCTCACTTGGCTAAGGATTGACTTCTGATGCAAGGTTTGACCTTAGACTACTCTGGACCCGCCTCTTGCCCTGCCCCTGGCCTGTGTTGCTTATGGACTGCTTGGCTTCTGACCCTGGACTGCTCTGACCCTGAGTCTTGCCTGACCCCCTTGGTTTTGAAGGAGACTCAAGATTCTGACTTTGGACTGACCATAGACACTGCCCTTGTGCTGCCCTCACTTTTGTTTCTGCTGGGGAGTCTCTTGCCTTCTTAAGTAGTCCGGTGAGTACAGGACAAGCAGTCACTAGTAGTGAAATTATTTCTGGCTATGCTTATTTAATAGCTAAAGATACCCCCATTCTTAACTGCATCTCTGAATCCAATGGGATCCAATATTCTAATAAAATCTAGTTCTGAACTTTAGTGTATTAACAGCATTGATTTTTTTTATTGAACTCTGTTGATTTCATTTGGTGCTTTGTTTATCTTATTTTGTATATATACAGTTCTGCATAGAAATGTGACTGATCCAGAATTACCCTGAAAGCTTATGACATTATAAATATGTCTTGAGGTACCACAGGACTTGTTGCTATTTTGACTTCAGACTCTACAGGTCACAGAAAACAGGAAAGGAGCATAGAAAGCAAACTTAAATCACAGTTCAAGAAATTACTGCTGGCCCAGTTAGTGAAGCCACAATCTGTATTTCATTCTAAAGGGAGAAAACCTATATCATAGAAGTCCTATAGGGAACTGCCAGTGTGAGTCCAAGCTAGTTGCAAGTGAACGTCAGGCAAGATGATCCCATCCTAGTAATCTTCCAGGTCTCGAGCGCCTACTGGAAAGGGAACAGAAAATAAGTCAACAGGTCTCCCAAGGTGCCATGACCAACAAAAGCTCCCCACCCCCAGATTATCCACTACACCTCCAGTAGTGGAGGAAAAAGGACACAGGAAAATACAAACAAAGGAAGCTGCCTCATACTGAATCAGACCATTGGTCCACCTAGCTTAGTATTGTCTACACTGACTGGTTGAATTGGGCCAAAGGCCCATCTCGTCCAGCATCATGTTCTCATAGTGGCAAACCAGATGCCTGTGGGAAGCCCACCAGAAAGATATGAGTGCAGCATTCACTCTCCTCACCTGTGATTCCCAGCAACTGGTATTCAAAGGCATACTGCCTCCAAGACGGGAGGTAGAATATAGCCATTGCGGCTAGTAGCCACTGATAGCCTTATCCTCCATGAATTTGTCTAATCCTCGGCTAAAGCCATCCAAGTTCATGGCCATCTCTACCTCTTGTGGGAGCAAATTGCATAGTTTAACTATGCATTGTGTGAAGAAGCACATTCTTTTTCTGTGCTGAATTGTCCAATGTTCAGCTTCGTTGCATGCCCCCAAGTTCTAGTATTATGAGCCATTACTTCTAAGCAAATCCAACAATTAGCCTAGAAATGCCTAAAGGTAAAGAACAGGACTACTGCAAGATTGTTGCCAACGCTTAATTTGGCAGCTCTTTGGGCTTTCAGAATAGACAGAATTGCTGTGTACCCACTTTTCATATTGCAATTGGACTTTAATTTCATAATCGGAGTTCATGAACCATTATCAAGGAATGGAGTAGTTTAGATTAGAGACACAATCCAGGCAGCATAGTCTGGAATTTGCTCGGTTTTTATATTTCCTTAATCCTCCCGTGTGTCAAGGAAATGCATGAATATGGTATATATTGGGCCACCTTGTTGCTGTGTAGGCCCATGACAAAGATGCCCAGAGGCACATTTGTGTCAAGTCCTCTTCTATTCTTCTTTCCCAGCCTCCCCAGTAGTGTTACCATGGGTAGCTGAATGTTCTGTAGAAAACAACATACAGCTTCTGAGGGCCATAATATGTCACACTGATGTTACCAGTATTGTGAGACAAGAGGCTCTTTCTTTAACTGTTTCGAGATTAAAACCTACTAAAATCTGAAGAAAAAGAAAAACCCTCTGGGAAACAAAAGCATACAATTTAAAAAGTTGGAATTGGTTGTAATTAAATTTTAGGGGAGTGTGTGTTCCAAATGTAAAAATATCGGTGCATCAGTCCACCTGATGAGAAATCCAATCTGCAGAATGGCAATCCAGTAATATTATATTTTAGTTATAGTTCTGGGATAAAAATAGGTCTCCACCAGAACGCATTGACTTAAGCCCATAACAGGCAATGGAGCTTTCTTTGTGATAAATAGACGCTAAAGCAAAGCCTTGGCAATCTCCTATATTATTTAAGGAAGCAATGATAAAAGGAAAGAGGGTACAAAGAACTTGCAGCCTCGTATATTCTGCACTGATGCAGAGATATTGTCATCCATGGTGAATACAATTACTACCGAGGAGTGCTGGAGAGATGCTGTTAAACCTCACATTTATAAATCTCTGCTGAAGGTTAGAAACAGAGGAGTAAAGAAAGAAGCCAAACAACATCCAGGCTCCAGCGACTATTTATGGGGATATATAATTATATCACTCTTTTTTCCCCAGCTTAGTGATTCTTTCTCAGTACTTTGCTCTTGATGTAACCATTGAACACGAAGTCAATTCCCCTATAATTACACTGCAGTTTTATAACAATGTTCAGTGCTGATTTTTGATGCAGTGTACTCACTCTGTATTTGTACTGAGAATGCCTTATCTGTTTCCAGCACATTTTCGTGGTTTGTTTTTCCTACAATCTGGGAGAGAAGAAACTTCCCACTGCTCACAACTGTGTTGTTGAAAGTCTGGGGGTGGCCAAAGTGGTGCCCTCTGGATGATGTTGGACTCCAACTCCCATCACTTCTGGACAGCATGGCCAGTGGTCAGGGATGATACGACTGTAGTTGTCCATCAGAGGTCCCCGCATTGGCTAACCTTGCATTTACATTTGTTCAGTTTTGCTCAACCTCACCTATTTTTATTTATTTAAAGAATTTTTATCTGGTTCTTCAGCATAAAAAAAAACCCCAGGCTCCCAGAGTAATTGACAAATCGTTCCAAACAAGAAAATTTATGATTAACGCAATAGAGCTGCATGCATGTGGTCCATGCCATAGGACACCCCTTTCCCTCCAAAAGCAGTTGTCCTATCTATGCAGGGCATGTTTAGACAGAACTATCACAGCTGGAATTTCATGTCCAAGAATGACATGCTCATGCCCATGAATGAAGATTTATCTACACTGATACCTTCCTAGAGATCAGCCAACCTGTGGCTCTCCAGATGTTGTTGGACTCCAAATCCTATTGACTCTAGATAGCAAAGTCAATGGCCTGGGTTGATGGGAAGGGCAAAGGATGTCTACCCTTGATATAGATGATACAATAATTATGAAAGGAAGGACATTGTCCAGTTCACACATTACCTATGGTGGCATTTCTCTTCACCTAAAAGATGAGTGGGCATGCCACTTTCCATCCACCACACAGATAATGTCATGTATATGAGCGGATGGTTTGAATCACACAAAAAATAATAATTCCTGGCCATTCAGCATTACAACACAATGTAACAAAAAGTCAAAAACCTCAAAAGTACTGCAAATTTTACTTAATATATAATTGCACAAGAATCAAACCGAATAACAATCCAATAAAGCAGCTTCTGAACAAAATAATAAAATACAATATATATTGAAAGACAGAAGAGAATGTAACTTAACAGCTATTGTAAGTAAACAACACTTCAGTTGCCAAACAATATAAAACCACTTCTGAATGCATAAGAAAGATATAAAGAACAGCAAAAGAGAGAACATAACTTAACAGCCTAATACAAATAAATATTTGCATTAGGCTGTTGTTACCAGGGCCAATTCTAAAGGGCGGCCAGGTTGGACTCTGGCCTGAGGGCCCCAGAGCTACAGGAGCCCCTGAGAGGCCTCTGAGGGGCCCTCCACTCCCCTTCCGCGATCCGCTCCCCCCACACACCCCACTTACCCATTAGCCAGCTTTTTAGCATTGCCCTTAATGAAGATGGCGGCCGCAGCTTCCCTAAGATACTGAAGCCGCTGCCGCCATCTTAGTTGATGGCAGAGATGTGCACGCATAGCATGCATGTGTGCCATCAACAAAGATGGCGGCAGAGGCTTCATTCCCCTTAGGGAAACCACGGCCGCCATCTTCATTAAGGGCAATGGTAAAGACTAGACACACACACCGACCAGGGGGCCAGGGCAAGCTGATGCCCAAGGGCCCCCGCATGCCTGGAGCCAGCCCTGGTTGTTACATTCTTTTCTGTCTTTCAATATACATTGCATTTTATTATTGTGTCCCAAACTGGTTTTATCAGATTGTTATTTGATATAATATTTTGATTTGAATATAATTTACATATTCAATAAGATTTGCAGGTCTTTTAATGTTCCTGAGTTTTTAGCATTGCACTGTGAGAGGAGAGTGAATTTTTATCCATTTTTTTTTAAAGGTGAGGAGGTTAAAAAGAGGAAGACCAAATAAGAGATGGATTGATTCCATAAAGGAAGTCATAGACCTGAATTTACAAGATCTGAACAGGGTGGTTCATGACAGATGTTCTTGGAGGTCACTGATTCATAGGGTCACCATAAGTCGTAATTGAGTTGAAGGCACATAACAACAACAACCGTGTGATCAAGTTCCAGTGTGGAGCACCCAGCTCATAAGTGTCTTTACCTGTTGTAAGGAATCAAATGTTGGGAATTTTTAATCTTTGATTCACCTCAGTGAACCAGAGTTTGAAAAACCTGCAACAGCAAAGATTCCTGGGAAACAGCCTCTCTGTGACCCCTGAACACATATCTTGAAAGCCTGAGGGTATAGACTTTTGGGGGATGTTGCCCAGTAAGAATCAGGTGCTCCTTTCAAACAAACAGTTTACATAAGGATTATGATAATTTTAACCTTTAGGAGAAGACAGGATAACAATTACTTGAACCATCAGGAATTGACAGCAGGGAGATCACCCGTTATCTGGGAACTTATCAGGGAATGGTTTCTGGAAAAAACCAAAGTCCTTGACTGATGATCCTAAATTCTTTCATTGTTCTTATTTGCCATGTCCACATCTTCCTGGGGACATTTACATTGGGTTTACATTGGGGTCATTTTAGTTAGAAAAACATATATAACATGAGGGGTTTGAAGGTGTCGGCAGTTCCTCTTCTGGAGGGCTCCAACAGCTGCTTTTCTTACTAAGGCACCTTAGGATCTTTGGGACAATTTGCAGAACTTCAGGGCTAAGGATTTGAGTGAGATCTTTCAAATCTAGCGTTGGTTACACGAGGGCGGAGCTTTTGGCTTATTGAGTTAGATACAAAAGTCTCTCTCTTAGCCTTAGACTCTCAGCAACTTTCCAGGAAAGGTATACACAACTTCTGGGTTTCTTTCTTTCCTTTTCTTTCTGTGTGGGTGAGATTGATATGAAAGTGTGCATAAGTTTAATGTATTTTAAGGTCTTTTTATGATGTTTTAAAGTGTTTTTAGCGTTTCTGTTTGCCGCCCTGGGCTCCTGATGGGAGGAAGGGCAGGATATAAAATAATAATAATAATAATAATAATAAAAGTTTATAGTCTCTTTGCTTTAGTCTATCTAGTGTTCCTGAATGAATAATAGTTAGAAAGCTGCTCATTGTTAAATTGTAACTGTACACTGCAATATTTTCCCTTGTTTCTTCTCTTAATAAAACCACTCTTTATATTACTTTCTGTGTCTGTGTCACTGGGTTAAGGGTAGATTTATACACACTTTGGGGGTGACGTGCAGGTAACTCCAGCAAAAAGATCCTGCTGTACTCTCAGTAGGGGAACTTGCATTTCTAGTGAGCTATGCTCATGAGGAAGTTCAAGGTCCATTCGTAACACTGCATAGTGGACAGGAGGGACCACACTTGTTCCTCTACTATTCAGGAAGAAGTGTGACCTGATGGTTCCTTGTGAGCCCTCTGATTCAGACCAAGAGTGGGAGTCACCTGAGGACAAGGACTCAGAGGGGGATGAAACTATACAGCAGAGCCCACTTGATGAAATCCTGCCTCTACCCCCAGATACATCTGAACCTGATGAGGCAGGAGACTGCCCTGTAGAGAATGAGGGGAGCTCAAGGGCCAAGCTTGCTGTGACAGAGCGGGTAAGTACAGACAAGGAGGCATGTCTGGCAGCCTCTCCCAGCAAGAGGTGGTGCATCAAAAAAAGGAGACTCCCCCCCCCCGAAGGAGCCCCCATCTTCACACCAGGAATTCCCGCATGGAGAGGGATTCTCACAAGTAACTGAGCTCTCTCCGCCTCTGCTTAAAAGCTTGGCAGGTAGGCGGGGAAATGTGTTAAAAAACAACTTTGCAGCTCCCATGCAGTCTCGGAGCTCTTGCTACTTGAGCCTTGGTCTTTCTTCTTAAAACAGATTTATTGTTGCTGCTGCTTTGCCTTGTAAGATCACCTAGATTAGATTCAGCTTTTTCCTAGTTGCTGAGTTTGTACCCTTTAGAGTGCTACAAGAAATATTGCTTCTTTACTTACAAGTAAACACCTCTGTGGTTTGGTCTTGGGCAGGAGCCAGGATATCACCCTAGGTATTATATGACATAGGGTATTAACAGTGCAATCCTATGCATGTCTACACTTAATGTAATTTACTCCCAGATGAGTTCAATGGAACTTCTGCGTAGACCTATAAAAGTGCTGTAATTCATTGTCAACAAAGTCTGGAGACCTCGCATCTACACTAACTCAAAAATAATCAAATGCAGCTAGTTTTGGTCATCCATATGCATAGTATGTTTACTGCTTGACATCATGTCTGAACTATAAGACAGGAAGTCTCACCTCATCTATAAACTCAGTAGATGGGCTTAGATAACCCACACTTCTGCCAGGCCTCATATCCCCATTTAGTGTGCAACAATACTGGCATATTTACAGGGATGTAAAAAAAAGATGATTGAGTCTGCAGTCCTATGCATGTGGCAGTGACACTTCCTTCTGTGTAAACAGACTTAGGATGATGCTATGAGATAGTACACGAAGCACTGAACCCTTGAAATCTGCTAGATAAATGCTACACAGTTGCGGCAGTCATAGCAAACATGCCAATAGATGTCCTTACATTAGTAATGGGCATATTGTTTTTATTTTACTTTAATGAGCTCTGCAGTTTTTAATTGATCAAGGAGATAAACGATATAGCAAATAAACTGAGAACTGAAGACCATGGAGTCTGCTGGGAAAATTGGCTGTAGGACTAATTTTGGTCTAATTGAGCATTAATGTTTCTTCTTATAATAGAACCCACAGTAAGAAATGTGTCTGTGATGTTCTCTGCATGTGATGTGTGTCTGTGTTTGATAAGCATAAATTGCATTGCACTACCATAAAATTATTTACTTTTATCAAATCCTACTTACCTCCCCAGGCGATATGAATTATGATGCGTCTGTGATTACTTAATCTGCAAACACAGAAATCTTTAAGCAGACTTCCATATTTTAGTGTATTTATGTTGAAATAATCCTGCCACAATTAAAATCTTGAAAAGCTGGGCTTTGGGGAAATAATTGTGTTGGTGATGGATTACAGCAAAATTATGTTTTTCGCCTATTGGCTACACTGAAATACCTATCAGTGTATATTTATTTATTTACCAGTCTCAAGGCAGGTTATATACAGCTCAAAACAAAAAGTTAACCATAAAGTGCATAGCAACACTAAACCATCATTAGACCATAGCACACAGCAACAAAACCAGCAGGAACACTGTAGAGGGAGTGAATATTAGACAGGCGCCATCTCTGCTATCTTTTCGGCGCCTTTTGAAGACTTTCCTCTCTCAACAAGCCTTTTAAGTTGAGACCTATCCCAGTCTGCGTCTGTGTTAGAATTGCTTGTTAATATGGTTTTTTGAAATAATGTTTTTAACCCTTTTTTAAAAGATGTTTTTAAAGCTTTTTTAAAATTTTTTGTTAATGTTGTTTTGTTTTAATGTATTTTAAGGTCTGTTTTTATGATGTTTTAAAGTGTTTTTAGCGCTTTGGTTTGCCACCCTGGGATCCTGCTGGGAGTAAAGGCGGGATATAAATCAAATTCCATGCTAGGGATAATTAGGAAAGGTATTGAAAATAAAACAGCCGATATCATAATGCCGTTGTATAAATCTATGGTGCGGCTGCATTTGGAATACTGTGTACAGTTCTGGTCGCCTCATCTCAAAAAGGATATTATAGAGTTGGAAAAGGTTCAGAAGAGGGCAACCAGAATGATCAAGGGGATGGAGCGACTCCCTTACGAGGAAAGGTTGCAGCATTTGGGGCTTTTTAGTTTAGAGAAAAGGCGGGTCAGAGGAGACATGATAGAAGTGTATAAAATTATGTATGGCATTGAGAAAGTGGATAGAGAAAAGTTTTTCTCCCTCTCTCATAATACTAGAACTCGTAGACATTCAAAGAAGCTGAACGTTGGAAGATTCAGGACAGACAAAAGGAAGGACTCCTTTACTCAGCGCATAGTTAAACTATGGCATTTGCTCCCACAAGATGCAGTAATGGCCACCAGCTTGGACGGCTTTAAAAGGTTAGACAAATTCATGAAGGACAGGCCTATCAATGGCTACTAGCCATGATGGCTGTGCTCTGCCACCCTAGTTAGAGGCAGTATGTTTCTGAAAACCAGTTGCCGGAAGCCTCAGGAGGGGAGAGTGTTCTTGCACTCAGGTCCTGCTTGCGGGCTTCCCCCAGGCACCTGGTTGGCCACTGTGAGAACAGGATGCTGGACTAGATGGGCCACTGGCCTGATCAAGCAGGCTCTTCTTATGTTCTTAAATAATAAATAAAACAATAAAACAATAAATAAATAAATCATCCTCTGCCTACAAAAGTGTCTCTTTGCCTGTCGATGAAACATATACAATGAGGGGGTAAGATGCACTTTGGAGCAGAGGACATTTCAAAACTAGGGTAGGAGGTACCACACAGAAGGTCCTCTCACATACCACAAACTTCAAAGAGACAGCAGGGTCTGTTTGGGATAGATTACAGATCTACATGGGAGTTGGCAGCGGCACTCCTTCAGATATTTGGTGTTCAAGTCATTTAGGGCTTTATATATCCATTTGAATTGGGTTTGGACACATATAGGCAACTATGCGCACCCCTTTAAGAACTGATGTACAATGTGCCCAGCCTGTACCAGCCATCAGCACCCTGGCCACTGCATTCTGTACACGTTGCAGCTTTCAAACTGTCTTCATAGAGCATATTAAATGGATTGGCACTGATTGATTTAAAACGGTAACATAGACAATATTAAGGCAGGATTTTTTTCATTTTTATTAATATGCACCAGAATACATACTTAAAAGAAGGAAACAAAACCTAACCAAGGAAACAGAGACCCTTCCATCAAAATCCATAAGCAAACTCTCTCACACACACCTTCCTCACCTCAAAACTGCATTTACATATATATTAGTTAATTCCTTCATTCTTTGAAACATTGTAAAAATATTTTTACCACCATTTAAGGATGATTGATGCTCTCTTTCAGGGTGAAGTGGAATAACACATAGCAGAGCAATCCTATACATGTCTATTCCATCCTGGAAGGAAGGGCGGGATATAAATCTAATAAATAAGAAATAGATAAATAAATACTGAAAACTATGTCCCTTTTAAGTTGAATGGGATTTCCCGGGAAGTTGGGTATAGGCTTGCAGCCTTGACGTTTTCCAGACTTAAGTGAGAATTGATTTCAGGTGAGACTTTGTCTTGAATCAACCCTATTGAAAATAAATATAAAAACATTTGGTGACTGGATTGCCTATCCTGCCCAGACTTTAGAGATGGTGACTCATTCAGCTTATATTATTTCTCCTAATGAACAATGTGCAATGAGACCACATAATACCAGATAAATTATATTCGTTATCTCCTTTTTATAACAGAGGCCTTTAATAGCTAAGAGGTGTGCAAATGTAACATTTCT
The DNA here is from genome assembly GCF_030035675.1 of Rhineura floridana. Taxonomy (NCBI): domain Eukaryota; kingdom Metazoa; phylum Chordata; class Lepidosauria; order Squamata; family Rhineuridae; genus Rhineura; species Rhineura floridana. The sequence goes on along the minus strand of NC_084481.1, from coordinate 178,815,330 downwards.
TCATCACTGCATCCACATGCTGAGAAGAGGTGCATCTGCTGAATTTTAACCTGTCAAACCAACATTACAGCTGTTTAGTGTTAGAAAAAATATGGTAATATAAGATAAATTGTACATTGCTATATATGCTATAAGATGAGCTACCTTGGTTTAAGTTCACATCGTGGTTTTCAGAAAGGGCAGAAACATTGGCTAGCTATTCTAGTGAAGCTGCCTCCAGGCTATAACTGTAAAGTTTTTCCCTGAAGACTAGTACTGTGAATCCAAAGTAGGCAAAATAAAGTAATACATGAATCAGTTCCCTGATGCTATCTTCTAAATCATTTCCAGCTTGATTATGCTTGTCTTTTAATGTGATGGTCAAAACTGAACAAGGTATTTCCCGCTTAAGCCTAACCTAGCATAACAGGCTGCAGGATATGGACAGGTTTAACTTTTAGAAAATATTAAATCAGGGAGATCATAGCAATTTTCAAATATCAGATGGGTTACTTCCTAAAAAAACTTGAGATGCACACCTCCAACAGAGTTTAGTAAGTGTCTTAGCTATTCATCCAATACTTTTCAATATGTCATTGGAACAAATGCTGATAGTCTACATTTGGATACAGGGCCAAACTACATGTTATGGTAAATGTGTAGCATGCAGCTAGGTCTTCCGTTGTTCTTTAATGAATTACAGGTGCAACGGTCCCTATTAGGGTTGCCAGGTGTCTCACTTTCACCCAGACACCAGATTTTTGGGATCCTCTCCGGGTTCAGCTTTCATTTTTTTTTAAATTAAGTTTCTAGGTGGTCTGGTTCACGAGATGTACACCAAAATGTCAGCCGTTGCGCCGCCCCCCCACAACTTCCATGAAATGATCTCCTAGCTGGCTGCTCTAACCCCTCCCTTTTGGGTTTGTAGCCAATAAGCGAAGTCAGGGTTGGGATTGACGAGGGATTTCTAGGCCTCCAGACAGTACCTAGACTCCATTGCAAATGTAGAAAACTGTTGTTTCTTCCTGTTTATCCGAAAATTTCATAAACTGAGTAAGCATATTGCTTTCAGCAGTACCAGAAGTCTTTTTTTTCTCTTGTGTGAAGGAGTCAAACAAATTTAAAATTTTCTGAGCTGTTGAAGATGTTTTGAAGTGTTTTGAAAACCTTCCCAATATGAAACTTCAATCCAATACTTGCTTTTCGGGGAGTAAAGCTGCAATGCTAATCCCAGGTACCTGGAGTAAACCCAAATGAATTCAATAGGACTTACTTTTGAGTAGACATGGTTAGGATTGTGCTGTAGATTAATGGGACTTTTGAGTGAACATAGCAAAGGATTGTGTTTTACATAGGTATCACTGCTTTTATTATGTAGGAAACTAATACCGATTTTAATTTTTTTAAAAAATGTTCTGCAATGACCATCTTATTTTAACTATAAACTATTATATGGGATGTATGCATTTTTACATCTCGTGTGTGTGTGTGTGTTTGTGTGTTTGTGTGTGGAGTCTTCCCAACAACCCTGTGAGGTAGGGTTGCCAATTGGAAACCAAGACAGCTCACAACAAAAAAAAAATCACTTTAAAATCCAATAACCATATTAAAAAATATAAACAGTTGCAAAACAGCTTAAGGTGGCATGATTCTGAATTTTGGGTTGTGTGAGTGTTCCTTATCACTTGAGGCTACAGTTCTGTGCACTCTTCCCTGTTGGAGTAAGTCCCATCGAATACATTGGAACTTGCTTCTGAGTATACAATCATAGGTTTGCACTACAAATATCTTTACAGGTTGTGTAATTAATAAACATATTTGATAGTCATGCTTATATAAATATTTCTTCATACTATGTCCTGATAAGTATCTGATTTCACACTATGGTTGTACATCATTACTTCCTCTACATTTTAAATGTGCCCTTCTCCCTTGGGGTTGTCATGGTTCGCCTCTGTTGTTTTCATCTTGAGGGGAAGATTAGGCTGAGAGATGGTGAGTAGCCCATGATCACCCAGTAAACTTTAGAGCTCATTTCCATTTAAAAAAATTAATTAAAACGATTTACATGCAGGCAAAGTATATGAAGTAGATCCACACAATATATTTAAAGCACATCCAACTTGCATTTAAAGCACATGGCTTCCCCTAAAGAATCCTCGGAAGTGTAGTTTCCCCCTCACAGTTATTATTCCCACCACCCTTAAACCAGAGTTACCATGATTCTGTGGTGGGTTTCATGTGCTTCAAATGTGTGTTTAATGTGCTTTAAATGAATGATGTGGATCTGCCCTAGGTGTTCATTGGTGAATTGAAAATAATAATTTTTAAAGACACTTTTTTAAAAAAAGTATTAAAAACATTCAAAATAATAAAACCAACAATGAGTTAAAAACAGATAAAAATACAATAGCTTCTACCTGACTGGGTAAGCTTCCCTAAACAAGAATGTTTTTAGCAGGTGCTGAAAAGAGTGCAATAAAGGTGTCTGCCTAATGTCAATAGGCAGGGAGTTCCAAAGCATAGGTGCTGCCACACTAAAGGACTGATTTCTTACAAGAGTAGAACAGGTACTATGTGGCAGCTGTAGCATGGAAAGCACACCTTGAACTTGGCCTGGTAGCAAATCGGCAACCAGAGCAGAGGTATTATGTGCTGATAAGGTCTCACTCTTGTCAGCAATCGTGCCACAGCATTCTGCACTACCTGCAGACCCTGGGTCAGTTTGTGCTGCATGGGGATTTCTGTGACTTTGGCTGATTGGCTGCCAGGATTTTTTTAGTTTTGGTTTTTGGTTAGGGACCTTGACTGGTTGTGGGATGCTGAGTTTTCTGCCTTACTCATAGGAATTTTGTTGTGGTTGGTATGGTATTGCATTTAGGAAATCATCACTGTCTTTTGTTTTTATTTTTCTGTTTGCATTTCATTTACCTTTAACTTGACTCCCTTACATCCATAGAAGCAACAGCAATGGTTCCATGCACTCAGCTCAACCCCCTTAAACCCACTGATGATGCATCTTGTTGATTGCATGATAGTTTGTTTCTTGCCCAAAAGTGGTAAAAGAGAATTCACATACTGGGAAGTGTGGCTGCAACTGTTGTTGTTCCCAAGCTGCTGTCTGTGAAAGTAGATCAAACCATGTGTGTTTTCTTTCTCAGTTATTACTCACTGAAATTGGATTGGCTGTCAAAGTGAGTTTATAGCAGTCTGCAAGGTAGACAGAAAAGGGTAGAGAATCTTCTTACTCTTATTCATTTCTCAGACCTCTTGCTGAAGTGAAAGGTCAAATCTGTAAAGAAATTTGGAGTAGTCATGTTAAAAGGTACGGGCAGGGCATTCCAGGCAGGATGTTGCCAACCCTGCTTGGATATGGATATGTTTGCAGAGGATACATAGTCAAGCTTTACCAACAGCACAATCCAAATCATATCAACTCAGACGTAAGTCCTATTGAGTACTGTGAGGCTTAGTCCCTTAGTAAGTGTGTTTAGAATTGCAGGCTTTAGGTGCATCCATCTTTACTCCTGAGTGCTCCCATCTAACATCTCCACAACACTAGTCTCCTTTCTTCCCACAACACCAGGCTCCTTTCTTCCTACAATGGCCTTCTGGTGACTGGCCTGGCCTGAGGGCACTTAAACCCTTCTTGCCAGAAGCAAGTAGGCTAGATTAAATGTTCTCTAACCAGGCTCCCTAAACCTGAGAGAAGGTTCCCTAGAGGATCCCTTCAGGATCTCTAGTCAAACTTTACCAACAGCACAATTCAAACTGTATCTACTCAGATGTCTTCTAGAGTTCTATGGGGCTTAGTACGTGTGTTTAGAATAGCAGTCTTCAGGGGCATCCATCTTTACTCCTGAGTGCTCCTATCAAACATCTCTATAACTCTAGGCTCCTTTCTTCCTACAATGGCCTTCTGGTGACTGGAATGGCCTGAGGGTACTTAAACATTTCTTGCAAGAAGCAAGTAGGCTACAGGAAATGTTCCCTACCCAGGCTCGCCCCGTGACATCACTAAGGCTTGCCCTGTGACATCACTAGGGCCTGCCCCTGAAATCTCAGGCTTTGGGATACTTCTGACCTGGCAACCCTAGTCTCAATTCTGATTGGGATTGTAGTGCATGTGGTGGGAAAATGTGTCCTTCCTCTGCAATAATACAGACAAAAATTCCCCATGTGTTGCTTCTAAGCCTTAGAAAAAAGTCTGCACCAATTAACTCATTAAAGAAAAACCAAAGACATTGTGGGATGCTACACATTAAGTGTAGTGTGCAGTTTGGGGCTTAGTAAATGTGAATAAAGGAAATCTTCATTACAATATTGCAATAGTTCAGAATATTGTGGCAAGTATTAAGTCTAACTTATGCAAAATAAGCTTTAAATATTCCATAACTGAATAATTTTATTGATTATCTAGGAGCTGACCTGTGCAAACATTCACTTGCAGCAACACATAATGGAATAATTTTGACAATATGAATTAGTAGTTATAATTGCAGTCTATAAACTGCATACCCGAGCATATATACTCACTGAAATCCAATCTGAAGTCTTGCAGACAAATAACAGAAATAATTAGGCAATGTACAGTATAGAGCTTTAGAGAATGACAGAAATCATTCCAATGTCAGTTGTTGTACTACAGTGTTTTCAGACTCTCTAGTCATTTGTAATTGATTAACATTAATTATGTATGCCTTTTTAAAGCAAAACCTCATTTGAAAGTCTTATTACAGTTTAAAATAACAGGGAATTTCTATGCAGGGAATTTATTCCAATGTAGTATTATACCAGATCATTCTAGAAATATTGTTATTATTCCCTTGCCAACCCCCCCCCCAATATCTATCACAGGATAGGACTCATCCCAATATTAATAAAACCCTAAGCTTGGCTTTTGTTTTCAGATGAAGCCATTGATAGTGTTTTAATTGCTGCTTTGAAATCCAAACGTAGCAGGCATTACTTTGTAAAATACTTATCAGATGCCAAAAATATATTCTGTCATTTGTTTCACAGTGTCAGCTGGGAGGAAATGGAAGCCCATGTCCCTTTTCCTCTTTCCAGTGAAAAAACAACATACACAAGTTAGAAAGGAATTGTTTGCCACCTCTGGGACCATAAGAAAGATGAAGAGTATGATGAGTTCCCAGGTTTAGAGTGCGATCCTATCCCACCCCTCCAATGTTAATGGATGGGGGGAGGGTGGTGACTATGTGCCTCTCCACCAGTCTCATCCAGCAGAGGGGAGAGCTACTGGGGGAGCTCTGTCACCGTGGAGGCACCAGCTGTACCCCAGTGGATGGAAAGCTATGGCTTGTTGGAAAGCTATGTGTCATTTCAGGGCAGGGTAAGTTGACAGCAGGTCTGGATCTACAGGATCCAAAGCCCAGTTGGTCTCCCAAGGAGCCTTATCCTTTGGGCCCTCAGTTATGCCACTCTGGAACAGACACAGTGAAATCTAAGGAAGAACCACCACTCCTTTCCGCTGTGGCTTGAACAAGCCAGCAGGGCTCAGGATGTGTCAGTGGATGTGCTTTCCACTTTGCTTCTTCCTGTCACACAGTAGGATTGCCCTGTTAATTCCTGCCATTTCCTGTTAAAAGGATTTCAGGGAATTGGGTAGGGAGTAGACAGGACTGAGCTAGATCAGGAACAGGGAACTTGTGACCATCCATATATTGTTGGACTACAAATTCCATCATCCCTCAGCGTTGGCCATGATGGCTGTTGATGGGAGTTGGAGTCCAACAACATCTGGAGGGTTACATGTTCACCATTCCTGAACTAAATGGACCCATGTTCTGACTCAGTATAAGGCGATCTCATTTGAAGATTATAATTCTGGGACTGATGATTTATTTATTTTATTTTAAAGCTAACTGAAATGCATTCATGTAAACCCATAGTTCACATACATCTGCAGGAATTATACAAAGATGAATGGTAACAGTGGGCCTTCAGAATCGGATTCATTATTAAAGATAGAATTATAAAGCAAAGAGGAGAAGACGTCTTGCTGAAGAAGAATTAGCATGGCTTCTGCAAAGGTACGTTCCATCTAACTAACCTTTTTAGGGCACAGTCTTAACCCTGGTAGGGTAGCTGCTGGGCCTAACTCATGGGGGCCAGGAAAAGCAGATTGTTTGCTCCAGGGCCCAGAACAGCACTCTGCTGCAACTTGTGGTTCACTGGTCTGGCTTAGAATCCAGCAGATCCTTAGCTGCCCCAACTTTACTGCCTCTCTACCTCCAAAATGCCCTATACCACCAGTGGAGGTACCACAGGCAGCAGCCTTCACCCATCCATGCTTCAGTGGGCAGAGCAGGGACCTATGTGGCAATGAAGCCTTCCTTCAGTGGAACCCAGCACAGCTGGGTAGAACTGGGAGAGAGAGAGACCTCTGCATCATCCAAATCTCCTCCAACATAGCAAATTATGGGTTCTTTGAGAGTGTCAATAAGCATATGGACAGGAGTGGTCCCACAGACATTGGGTACTTAGAATTTCAAAAAGCTTTTGATAAGGTTCCTCACCAAAGAATCCTGAGTAAGCTTAGAAGTCATGGAGTCCCCCAAAGATCAGTATTTGTCAGGCCCAGGATGTGACTCAGGAACCAGACCAACGGCTGTAGTTAATTCGTGTTTTATTAGGGTAATGTCCAAACAAAGACTGCGTTTTCTCATGAAGCAATACAGGGATACAGGTCCTGCGGCATTGGGAGAAAGTTGACAGAGCAAGGGACTACTTCCCGCCTGTTCTTTAAGAAGGGGCCAAACGGGCGCGCAATGTTTCGCTCCTCAACTGCCCCTCAGGTACTGCCCGCCTTCCCCCCCTTCTCTCCTGTCTTTTCAGCTGTCTGCGTGTGCGCGGTGAGGGGGGAAGCATCACCCCCTCCTCTTCTGAAGTTTCCGATTCCAGGATGGGGGATAGGGGAGGGGCTGATGGTAAACTGCCTCCCCGCTTTTCGGCTGTGAGCAGCCCTCCCTCTTTCCCCTCTTGCTCTGAGCCTGAAAGAGGGGGAGGCGTGAGAATGTCCAGGGAGGGCTCAGGCTCCCCGTTGCTAAGCGACCTTATCACTGGCAGTTCCTCTGTTTCGTCTTCGCTCCAAAGGGGGGAAGTTCCTCCCCCTTCCCTCTGCCATCCATCCGAATACTCTTCTCCCAACTCTCCGGGATCCAGCTCCCTGGGATTGGGACCCCAGCTCTGCCTTCCGACAGTATTGGGTCCAAGGGTGTAGTCATCCAGGGTCTCAGGGGGTCTTAGACCCTTTATTTTTTTTTTGGAGTGGGGTCCCTATGTCTCCTGTATCCTGAAAGCCAATCAGCATGGAAGGGGAGTGTGTTAGCCCCTGAGAAGAGTCTTATAACATGCCTCCTTGTCCTTTCCTGTGGATTGTAGCCAATCAGAATGAAAGGAGGTGACTCAGCCACTGAGAAGACCCTCCCCAGTAGCTAACTCTCTCCCCTTTCATACATATTGGCTGCTAGTGATGTCTGTTATTGTGGAGGAAGACATTAACAAGGATCTTATTCTCAACTCAGCAGCAAAAATGGGGGAGGAGGTGGCTGTGACTCACACAAAGAGACCCTGCACTTCTGAACTTGCCACTACTCTACTGATTGGGACCTGTGCTTTTAAACGTGTCCATTAATGATCAATAGAATTATGGGTGAGCAGTGGACAATGCTTTTGAGATTTGTAAACACTTGGCTGTTGCACTCTGGTTCTGCTTACAGGCTCCTCATAGAATCTGGTTGGCTACTGTGAGAACAATCTCCCTGTTTTAGCTTATTCATTATCAGGGGCATAACCAACTATGACTGCAATTCTAAACCCACTTACATGGAAGTAAGTCTTGTTGAATTAAACAGGACTTACGTCTGTGTACATATGGTTAGGACAGTGCTATAAATCAATTTAAATAGAATCAGTCTGCTATGACTGCTTTATGAAGTAGGTAAAAACTATTATATCCCCCCCATCCTACTTCCTTTTCACTTTTCTCAATATTACGATTTGCAGTCAGAAGATTATGTTTGGGAAGTGAGAGATAAAGGGCTACACTTCTTGTTATAGGATACCTGAAGAAACCTTACAGCTACATACCAGAATGGGAGAAGATGACATAAAATGTAACTTCAGGTTCAAGGGAAATATTGCATAGCATACATAAGTGAATTGTGAAATATACCCTTTGCAGGACATGCATCCTTCTCATCTGAACCCAACAAGTCGTGAAGCTCTGAGAGGAAGTGCCCGTTCATGGCGTAAAGGATCAGGATGGGAAAACTCATGTCACGGCCATTTCACATTTGAAATATCTTCTTCAGGAGCACACTTAGGCACAATCAACTTGAGTGTTTGGCCTTCAGATCTGTTACAAAAGATTACTAGAATGTGATGCTAGCTGCATTTTCTCCTGGCGCACCAGTTATGGTTGTGGTGGAGTATGTATGTAGGTATTGGTATGGAGAAGCATTTGATCATGTCAACCCATCACCTGCAGTCTGAAGTGGTGTAATGCAAGGACAACTAGATATGTGCTTAAGTTCATAGCCCCTGCAATTAGTGAAGAAAAACCCAAGAAGCATAGCTGCATCCTATGGATTCAGTGTACATCTGTTTTGGCCCCCAGGCAGAGGGTTACCACCTCAGTGAGAACCAGGCCTGAATCTCATGGCAATATGTCTCCCTGTGCTTCTCACATTGCAAACAGAGTTTCAGAACCATTTTATATACCGTATATTCCGGCGTATAAGATGACTTTTTAACCCAGGAAAATCTTCTCAAAAGTCGGGGGTCGTCTTATACGCCGGGTGCTGAAAAAGAGCGGGAAAATTAAGTAAAAAAAAAAAGCTGCAGCGGGAGTGGAAGCAGTCGCAGCTGCCATCCAGAGAGACCGTTGCGGCGAGGAAGGCAACACAGCGAGGCTCAAGAAGTTACTGCCGTGAGGAGGGAAGCCTCAGCAGAGCCTGAGACGAAATTGACTCGAAACGGCGTTACTGCCGTGAGGAGGGAAGCCTCGGCAGAGCCTGAGACGAATTGACTCAAAACGGCCAGATACAGGAGGGAGAAGCCACAAAAGGCTCCCGGGGAGAACTTGGGCAAACGGCAGGTAACGGCGGGAGCTGCAGCCGCAAGCTCCCGCTGGGAATAGAGAGAACCGCAGCCGCGGTCTCTCTGATGGCCGTTAGACGAAAAACAGGAAAAATTAGTGACCCGGGTCAGGAAGAATCCCCCCCCAAGGGAGTTCCCCAGGAATAACAACAACGTTAGAAACAAGACAGAGGGAAGGGAAAAAAACGTGGTAAACGCACAAGTAACAAATCCTCCACACCCTGTCAGACAAATACACACAAAATACACACAGAGACTTAGCTAAGCTACGCTATAGGATCTCAATCTTGTTCGTACGAAGGCAAGAATGAACTGGAGAGTGGGAGGGGCCTGACGCCCCTAGTCTTGACTTCAAAGACATTCTTGCCTTCGCACGATAGGCTTTGTATACAACAACCAGCCAATCGCCGGTAAGGTACATCGCTTGCATGTCATAAGCAGGGGTAGTCTTATACGGCGAGTATATCCCAAACTCTATATTTTAACTGGAAAAGTTGGGGGTCGTCTTATACGCCCAGTCGTCTTATACGCCGGAATATACGGTATCTTCTTGCATCACAAGATTCCATTATAGGAATAGGATACCTGAAAGACTGTCTTACCCCTTATATACCTCATCGATCCCTGTGCTCTGTAGGTGAAGGCCTCCTGCAGATACCATCTTATCAGGAGGTTCGTTCTGCACAATATAGAAATGGACCTTTAGTGTGGCGGCACCTACCCTGTGGAATTCCCTCCCCTTGAATTTTAGGCAGGTGCCATTTATGCTATCTTTTCGGCGCCTTTTGAAGACTTTCCTCTTCCAACAAGCCTTTTAAGTTGAGACCTATCCCAGTCTGCATCTGTGTTAGAATTGCTTGTTAATATTTTTTTAAATAATGTTTTTAACCCTTTTTAAAAAGATGTTTTTAAAGCTTTTTTAAAAATGTTTTTAACATTGTTTTGTTTTAATGTATTTTAACGTCTGTTTTTATGATGTGTTAAAGTGTTTTTAGCACTTCTGTTTGCCACCCTGGGCTCCTGCTGGGAGGAAGGGCGGGATATAAATAAAATAATAAATAAATAAATAAATAAATAAATAAATAAATAAATAAATAAATAAATAAATAAATAAAATTATTGCGGGACAGCCAAAATTCTTACAGCACAATCCCTATACATGTTTACTTGGAAGTAAATCCTGTGGATTTCAATAAGGTTTGGTGGTAAGTACGGAACTTCAGCCCAAGGTTGCAATTCTCAACACACTTACAGTGCAATCCAAACCCAAGATGTGCTGGAATCGGGACCAGGGCCAGCGCCAGAAGGCGGCCAGGTTGGGCCCTGGCTGAGGGCCCCTGCGGCCCAGAGTGGCCACTGAAGGGCCCCTCCTTAGGGTGGGAGGAAGGCACTCCCATTCCATCATCCTCAGCAGTGTCAGGTCCTGCAACCTGACCCTCCCACAGATAGAGGACAGTGAACTTGACAAGGCCCTTGCAATACAGACAGCATGGACTTCCATAAGCCCACCCACACACCCCACCTACCTCTCCTGACAATGTTAATGCCATTCACGCTATGTGTGTACATGCCTGCCATCACTCAAGATGGAGGTGGAGGCTTCCCTAAGGGGCTGAAGCCCCTGATGCCATCTTGTTGATGGCAGGGATGTGTGCTATGTGCACATGTCATTCAAACAACATGAGAGGTAGATGGGTTGGCTGGGTGGGCTTATTAGCAACATGCCCCCTATATTGGAGGGAGTGTTGGACTACAGTGCCATGGGCCTGGGGCAGGCTGGTGCCCAAGGGCCCGTCATGCCTTGCACTGTCCCTGGCTGGAATGAGAGAGTTTGGAATAGGTGATCTTGGGCTTAGCCAGGGATACACTGGCATAACTCCCTCATCCCTCAAGGCCTCACCACCCTCGCTATATTTGAACATATTTCTTATAAAAGTTAGTCTTGTATGGATACTTATCTGGACATTTGGGTGCCTTATATTGCCTGTTATGTTTTAATTAAGATGGTTGTATTGATGGTTATTATATTTTCAGTGTGAGCTGATTCACTTTTTTTACCTACTTTTTTCAACCTCTGCTTCTATTTTTTTCTTCTTTGTTAAAAAAAAAAATCAACTCCCCTCAACCCAGCTGAGCTGGCTTAGCTGAGGTTCAGCTGTCAGAACTTAAGACAGCAGAGCTTATGTGGGCATAAGTCCCCCCAAAAGGGGCTTTCTGGGGTGTGGCAGACATGGGACATGGCAAGGAGAGACTTACACCTATTTTAAATCTGTTTTAGCTGTGACCTGGCAACCCGACTGAACTTATGCTGGCAAAAAGGCTAGTGTGAGTCAAACTGTGTCTTAAAGGCTTGCTTTCCCTCTGCCAGGCTTGGGCCAACTCAGCTGGCAGTAGCCTCCTGCATGGAGTTTGGAACAGGGTAGCTTATGCCAGCTTAAGCTGCTATAAGTTCTGCCGGCTCTGTTACCAAGGAATAAGCCCTATTTAACACATTATTTCTGAATAAATATATATATTTGCATACATATCACAAATCTTGTGATATCAACCTTGTTTTGAGAGTGAAGGATTTCAGGAACTGGACATACACCCTTAAAAATATGCATGATGGGAGTCACGCACATGCACCTGATGCCCCACAGCAGAGATATGACCACATATCTCTGCTGTGGTGGATATACGAACTGGCTCTCTTTAGCATTCAAACAATCCTCAGTAATCCTTAACATCCCTTTCCAATAATTCTATAGAATTTGCTCATATACTATTTCAGTTAAAGTTGGAATCCCCCTCCTCCCCTAGATTTATCCCCAATAGAAAGGAGTCCTTATATGTGTTCAAACATGTATAGCAGGTTGAGTCAATGTGTGCTTAGTTGAAATCAGGCCAGCTCCTGTTATCAAAACTTGACCAAACTTGAATTGTATGCATTACAGAAACACGTTAATGAAAACCAAGTGCTGTACAGCTTCTGATGGAGCTAAAGCCAACGTGCTTCCTCCTGAATAGCTAAATGGCAGTGCTTTGGTTTTCTTTGTGTGGGAGGAGTGTGTGGGTAGCATCTGTGCCAAGAAAATTCTCTTCTGTTTGAGGAATTAGAGCAGAGGCAGCTTCACCGAGGCTCCATGGAAGACCCAGATGTGTCAAACCTTGACAAGGCCCTTGTGGTACAACATGTAGTCTCGGGCATTTGCCCTTTCACTGTTCACAAGGCATGACACTTCAGTATCACTTCTTGAAAGCACAACCAAAGGACTCTTAGGAAATGAGTAGGAGGATCTTTCCACTGTTACATTCTTTTACACTATTCCCACAATGACTGTCAATTTAGATGTTGTTAGTTTTGTAATTTTCCCCCTCCACATACACACACCACATGCACACAGATACCCTGTCGGCTGGACACTCGTCTCTTCTACCAAACATCAATGCAACAAATGTGGCACTAGCAGCCTCTACTGGTAGAACAGTTGCTTGTCCCATAATTAATTAATGAGGGCTGTTTCAAATCAGTATTGAAAAAGGGAGAAAAATTGAGAAGGTAGGACAAATTCTCCAGTGCTATCGATCAGTATGTTTATCAGATGTGGGGGGTGGGGGGGGTGGTTTTGTCACTTTCAAATCTCATATTAAATGATGCAAATCCAAAGGAAATATGTTTTGTTCATCAGGATACTGACTTAGTTTTTTCCCCCACACAGAAAGGCAGAATACTTTTAGAACAATATTCCTCAGTCTTCAACTTCACTCTGGTTTCACTTTTCATTACAAATGATAATTCATGTTACGTTCTCATTGTAAAATGATGTGCGGAAGGGACTGAGAATTGCCCACACCCACCCACACCTGCAAAGGAGACTCATGAGACAGAACTTGGATTAAATGTTACATTTATTAAAATATAACATGAGGAAAAATTATATATAACCAATTAACCAAATTGGAAACTATGGGCAGGTAGGGAAGCATGTCTGCAGACCCCTGGGCATGTAATATAGCAAATAGCTGGGGCTCCCCAGCCAAGGATATAGAATAATTCACTCCCTCCTTGCTAGGTGAGCCTTGAGTATGGATCCCTCATGCGCACCATGGCCCCACTATATTCACATTCACCTGATGTGCATGACAGTCCACAGGGGCTGAAGGCCTGGCAGATCCCTGGAAGGTGCCCTTACCCATTAATGCCTCAGTATACCTAATTATTTCACCCCAAGTTCCTCACCTGCCCTTACACAATGCCATAACCAATAGACGATCAAGCCACTCCCTGAAGCCAAACAAATTAAACACAGCAGTATGAAGTAGGCAAACCAAGAAGAGGGGCCAATAAAAAAAAAAATCCCACTTGGTCCCTTGACAGATGACCAGCATTATCCACACTGCATTTAGGGAGGCAGGGACAGAGGGCAGGCACAACAAAGATGCAAGGGGAAGGCTTGAGGGTGGAGCAGCCCTTATTAAACCTTAGAATTCAAAGTTAGCACACAAATTTCTTAGTCATACCTTTCCCGTTCTTGAAAGACTTTACTAAGAGATGTCAGGTGTCTGTATTGAAAGGGGAAAGAAGAGTGCAGTTTCTCTCCCCCCTCCAAACCTCCTACATTTGTGACAATGGTTTGTCTCATCTTACAAGACCTCATTATGAGAATATTTTCTTTAAAAGTAAACCAGTACGTTTTTTAGGGAAATATGTAGCAAATTGGGACTTCTGAAGTAATTCTAACATAGTCTCCTATATTGCAAGTGGATCTACTGAACTAAATTGCTCTAAAAGGTTAATCAGTACTATAGAATCCAAACACTGTCCAAAATAACACACACCATTGCATACTTAGAACAAGACATGTTCTTAAAAAGAATCCTAGACCCAAGCTATTTGAGGCTTTAATCGACACAAACCAACACTTGAATTTGGCCCAGAAACAGACTGGTACCAGCAGAGCTAAGCAACAGTTGGTATTATAGAAGTCCTGTAGTCAGCTCAAGGTGAAAGCTACTGAATCCTGGATCATTTGAGGTCCCTGTACTGTTTTCAAAGGCAACCCCGAATACAATGCATCACAACAAGTCAAGCTGAAGTCATGCAAGGCAATGGCCTACTCTCCAGGAAGAGGCATAGCTGATATATCAGCTGAAAGAACATACTCCTGGCTGTGAACCATGGTCATCACCTGGATATCTAAAAACAATGTTGGATCTAGGGGTACCATAAGTTTTGATTATGTTCCTTCACAGTGAGTTTAACCATATTAAGAATAGCATCTTCCTCATGTAAAGACCGATAGGCCCATCCAGCATCAGTGTCTCTCTCTTGTCTGGATTGAATTTCAGTGTATTCAGTATCATTCAGTTCCATAGTGGAACGACAGGGCTAGCACTAATCTGGCATCAGTAGTGGTCCATGTGGTGGGGTGGAGCCATGGAGTTGCCCTCCCAACATTGACATCACTGCTACTTACCTGGACAGGGCTCGGAGCAGTAGACTTGGGGCTGCATGCTGCACTGGTGCAGCTGCCACTGCCAATCTGTTTCTTCTGCGGGTGCAACTGCATGGCCCTGACCTCACTGCTGCCCTGCTCCAACCCTGTCCAGGTAAATACCACCAGTGCCAGTGTTAGGAGGGTGACTCCACCCCACCCCACTCACCCCTACTGCCTGGCATTCTTGACCAGCTGCTAAGGCCCCAGTGCCCCTGAAAGTCCCACCATGCTTGCCCTGCCACCCCCCTTCATTTGTTTTTTCTACCCTGGCACTCTAAGTTCAGGCAGCTGTATCTAACTACTATTGAAATTTCCAACAATACTATTGTGCACACCCCAATCTCTGAGCAGGGACAGACTCAGGGGTTCTAGGACTTACCCAGGGTTCAGTTTACTTGGCATAAAGGTAACTGAAGACTATGGTGTCTGTAGGATATATAGTTTTATTTATTTATTTATTTATACATACATATATACAATCTAATGGAAAGGCTGACAGCATTAACACCCCAACAGATCTTGCTTTCGCGTTAGGTTTCTAGGGGAGTCCCCAAAGCTATAGCTTTGGATTCAGCAGATATCAAGTCTAGCCCCTGTGTCTTCCCAGTTCGCAGCCTCAGACCAGACCAACCTAGTCAAGGCTGGTTCCTGGGCTATTGTTCTCCTATGTACAAAATTGCATCCAGCCAGATGAGGGCGGAGGAAACCTAACTCCCTTGTGAAATGGCATCGCTAGCCTGTTGTTCCTATGACACTATGGCCAACTCTTTTATCATGAAGATAGGGTGACTGACAGACTTGGCCAGAGCCATTACCTTAACAATGAGACTGGTTTGACCAGTTCAGCAGGTTCCTTCTGCTACACATTCCAACCTTACACTACAGAATCAAAGGCTTGGAGGGGACTCAGAGACATCATCCAGACCACCTCCCCAATTTTAAGACAATATTTTTGACACAGCATCACTCCAGAACACCGAAACATTACATTGGTGGCTACGCTTAGCTACTTTGTGCTGCTTGAGGCACTGCTGCCAACCTCCAGGTAAGCCTGCCAGGGCCCAGTGTGATACAGTGGTTAGAGTGTTGAACTAGAACCTGGGAGACCAGGGTTCAAATCCCCACTCAGCCATGAAACTCACTGGGTGACCTTGGGCCTCTCACTGCGTCTTAGCCTAACCTACCTCACAGGATTGTTATGGGTATTAAGTAAGGAGGGGAACACCTTGCACTCCCTGAAGAAAAGGTGGGTTATAAATGCAAATGATAATGATGATAATAATAGGCTAACCAGGAGGAATAAAGTTGGGTGTCTTCAGCATATTGATGACACTATGCTGTAAACTCAGTTAAAGTGACTTCCCCTTGCAGTTTCATGCCAGTGCTTCCAAATTCCATGAGACAATCTCCATGGAGATGAGAAGTGGGTTTACCACACCACCAGCTGAAACTCTCCAAAGGAGTGGAACCAGTGCAAACCAGTGCAAAGCATAACACAAAATCCAGAAGAATATGGTCAATGGTGTGGTGTGGAAGGTCACTGAGAATTCCTGGAGAATTTCTGTTCTGTGACCTTCAGAATAAGCCAATGTTTTCGGAGCTACACAGTTTTTTTCTTTTTAAAAAACCCAACTAGGATCCAATACATAATGCAAGATGGAAGCATTTTCACATTGAGAAGCTACAGGTAAATCATTGGTCTATGGGCCTGCCCACCTCTAGAATTCATATAGATAGGGCCAGTCATACCATTGGGCACAAAGAGATAGCGTACCTCAAGCAGCAGATTTGGGGGTACCACTAAAGGCAGCAAATGGTCAATTATTTAGTTTATTAGTCTGTGGATTATTCCACCACCATGGGAAGCCATTCGAAATTTTCTGCCTTGGGCACCAAAATAAGCTATCTCTGCTTATAATAATGATTTATCTACCCCTGAGCCTCTGTGCTAGACAATAACTTTGTGTCGTTCTGACCTGTTTCTGCCAGAGCCAGCAGGGGCTAATGCTTCTTTGACATTGAAGGTGGATCATCTTCATAACAAATGCTGGAGTCTGCTTTTGAAGCACTATCTTCTCCACATGGGCAATCTGCCTTTATTTCATTCCCAGCACTCCAGTTTAAAGTTCAAGTACCTCGTAAGGGATGGAGAAATGCTAGGCCTGTCTGGGGCAGGAAATGGCAGGCACCTTGCCAAAGTCAGGTGGTGGGTGATGATGATGTCGACTGACCTTGCATTGCTGAGCTGACAGCTGACCTTGAGCTGATCAATAGGATCTGCTGAATACCTCATTGCTTCTCCAAATGGGAAAAGAGTGTGTGAGTGTTTGTGTGTGTGTGTAACTTCAATAACTGAAACAGCTCTAAACATATAGGCTCTTCAAAGGTGATTACGCTCAACCGTTAAGTGGGCACATAAGACTGCAGATAAAGAAAAATTGTGCTGAGAAAGCATTAAGTAATCATGAGTATACATTGTGGAGAACATTTGGAGGATGCTAGAAGTTTCAAAACTGTTCTACTATTAGTTGGGACCCCAGAGGGTATTTATAAATGTATAACGGCTTTGCAATCTATATTACTTTTAGAAACAGATGTCTATACATGTCTGTGAACAGAGTGATTTTGCTTTCACAAACACTATCTGTTTGCTTTGAATTATTTCCTATGCAGAAATGAAAATGGGCACTCTTGGCACTTAACTGTGGCACTAGTATCACTCTGTTTTAAATAAAATATTAGCATCAAAAACAGTATTTAGAGCTTAACATAGGACACTTTCAGACAACCTGTTTATTGAGCACCCATTCTGTTTTATGTGGGAGATTATAAGATGTTGGCTGTTTATTCAGCATTATTCTGATTTGTCTGCAAAGAGGCTATACAATATCACATCAAGCATTTTTAATCCCATTCTTTCCAGTGCATTTTCCCATCACTTTCCTTACTGCAAAAGGCTGGGGGGGTGTTGGGGGGGAGAAGATTAAGTGTTTTCTCCAGAGTGCCAAATACACTCTAATTGCACAACCTGAATATGTGATTGAATCCCACCCACAAAATAGTGACCATGTGGAAGCATCCATATTCTTAAGCTATGGATCTGAAGAAACCTCAATCTCACGTGTACAGCTACGTTACTAGGGTTATAGTAAAACTCATCCTATAAACTTTCCCACAAGTTTATCTGCAGAAAACTCAGGCTTGTTACTGAATGTACACTTAAGTAGAGTGTTGCAGAGAATCCTTGCTCTGCGTTGTGTGTACCAGTATGATTGTTGTTGTCGTTGTTGTTATATGCCTTCAAGTCAATTACAACTTATGGTGACCCTATTAATCTCTTTTGGATATATTCATAGGATTTTCATGGTAAGAGGTATTCAGAGGTGGTACATGTGTAACTCATTCACGTGTATATTTTAAGTTGTCTGTCTTCAGTGCCTAAAACTGTGACACAGTTGTAAGAAAATTGTCCTTTGAATGCACGGAACTGAATACAATTAACTAATAACTTCTTCAGATTGGAACCCTGGGCTCTCCCTGCTTTTAATTAACAATATTATGATAATGTTATTTGTTATTTAATGTAATTTTTGTAAATTATATTGTTTTCATTGTATTTTTATTGTATTTTATACCTGTGTTTATTTTTCTTTGTAAGCTGCCTTGAGGGCCTTTGGCCGAAAGGTGGGGTATAAATAAAAATTTTTAATAACAACAACAATAACAATAATAATTGTCTTATGTTGAGGAGGCTTCTATTGTGGGAAGTGAAAACCTTGTAGGTCAGGTATGGGCTATGCTTTTTCTGTGATGGTACTCACTGAAATGGAGTACTGTCACCTCTCTCTTTTTTTGCTGCCCATGGCAACCATTTAGCGCTGGCACCTATAGCACTTTTATCAAAATATCAGTACCAGCATTTCATTTTTTCAAAAAAAATATTACTGGATGTGGAGAACCCTTTTTAGCCCACATTCCCTCATGGACATCCTTCCGGGAGGTGCATGCCAGTACTGGATGTGGCCAGAGGCAAAAGTGGGTGGAGCACAGATGTGACTCTTACCTTGTACAACTGGCCACATTCCAGTCATGCAAAAGCCGGAGGTTTCTGTGCACACACAATGTCGGAGAGTCGCGATGCTGGGAACGGAGAGTTTTGAGTGAGCTTCTGTGTGTGTGTTTGAATCCTTGCTAAAGATTATACCTTCCCTGCAAATTAGTCAGACAGAGACTTTAAGCTTTAAAATAAGAAATAACTACTTTATTCTGGAAGTATATACTTGATAGGAAAGAGTCCTATATCTAGCTAACTAGCTAAGTTGGAGCTGCAAACACTGAGCCCAGTGCTTGCCCTCATGCTTGGAGGAGAGGGAGAGGCAAAGGAATATGTCTGCTCTCCCTCACGAGAGAAAAGAAGAAGTAAGAAGGAGGGAAGGAACTGTGATCAACATCCTTTGCATATCAGTCTAGCAGCAGGAAGGAAGAGACAGCAGGAGATCAAAGGAAAGGTATAGCCTAGCAACCAAGAGGTCTCCTCTCTAGCTACCCTTTTTAACCCCATGCAGCCTCAACCCACAAGTTGGAGTTCCATCCTTCTCCAGGCAAGCAAGAGGTGTTGAAGGATACATTCCAGCTAGGCAAAAGCACTCAAGGAGGGCATGGAGCAGGGACAGTGGCAAGTGTGACCTGGAGAGAGGGGTGTGGCTTAGAGAGGGGTGTGGCCAATGGAGATTCTCAGAGGCTGGATAGAGAGGTATGGAGTGCTACATTCAGCCCCCAGTCTGCGGATCCCCAACCCTGCTGCAGGTAGCTCTTAAGGCTGTGGGGGTTAAGGGATGTGCAGCCAAAGAAAGGAAAGAAGGGCTTGATTCCAGGTCAGAGACTAGGCCTAACATCTGTTGTTATGTTTCCTGAGACCCTGATATGGTAACCATTTACCCATCACCAAAAAGAAAAATGCACAATCAACAAAGAGGGCAGCAGACGACACATATTTGTGTAACATCTGCTTATTGATTGATTGATTGACTCATTGATTGCATTTGTATACCGCCCCATAGCTGAAGCTCTCTGGGCGGTTTACAACAATTAAAAACATTAAAAACAAATATACAAATATAAAAACACATTTTTACAAAGCAATTTAAAAACACATGCTAAAATGCCTGGGAGAAGAGGAAAGTCTTGACCTGGCACTGAAAAGATAATAGTGTTGGTGCCAGGCACACCTTGTCAGGGAGATCATTCCATAACTTGGGAGCCACCACTGAGAAGGCCCTCTCCCTTGTTGCCAGACTCCCAGCATCCCTACAAGTAGGCACCCGGAGGAGGGCCTTGGATGTGGAGCATAGTGTACAGGTGGGTTCGTGTCGGGAGAGGCTTTCCATCAGGTATTGTGGTCCTAAGCCATGTAAGACTTTATAGGTTAAAACCAACACCTTGAATTAAGCTTGGAAACATACATGCAGCCAATGCAAGCGGGCCAGAATTGGTTTTATATGTTCGAACCATCTGATCCCTGTTACCAATCTGGCCACTGCATTTTGCACAAGCTGCAGTTTCTGAACCGTCTTCAAAGGCAGCCCCACGTAGAGCGCATTGCAGTAATCTAACTTGGAGGTTAACAGAGCATGGACAACTGAAACCAGGTTATCCCTGTCCAGATAGGGGCATAGCTGGGCCATCAACCAAACTTGGTAGAAGGCACTCGATGCCACCGAGGCTACCTGAGCCTCAAGTGACAGAGATGGTTCTAGGAGAACCCCCAAGCTATGAACCTGTTCCTTCAGGGGCAGTGCAACCCAATCCAGGACAGGTTGGACATCCACCATCCGGTCAGAAGAACCACCTACTAACAGCATCTCAGTCTTGTGTGGATTGAGCCTCAGTTTATTAGCCCTCATCCAGTCCATTGCTGCAGCCAAGCACTGGTTCAGCACATTGACAGCCTCATCTTAAGAAGATGAAAAAGAGTAGAGCTGTGTGTCATCAGCATACTGATGGCAATGCACTCCAAAGCTCCGGATGACCGCACCCAATGGTTTCATGTAGATGTTGAACAGCATGGGGGACAGAACTGACCCCGGCAGAACCCCATACTGGAGAATCCAGGGTGCCAAGCAATGTTCCCCAAGCACCACCTTCTGCCGCCACCAGCTAATCATATGCTAATTTATATGTCTAGATATAAATTTAGAAATAATTACAATTTAAATAGAAGCCCATCTCACCACAGCAGGGAAGATTGTGACCCATGTGCCTTCTCAGTCTGCTGTCCACTTGCTAACTGTTGATGGGCAACTTCAAAGTCACTCCTGCTCTCCTTTCATATGTCCCTTTATCTTTAAATGAGGCTTGGTCCAGATAGCCCTTCACATAGAAGACAGCCTTCTACATCCTACAACCTGCTTATCTCAACCAGCTTCATGTCACTGGGCTAAGGATGTGGCTTTTGGTTTACAGTACTTTGTATACCTTGCTTTGTATTGGTGGCTTTTCTCTGGTTGTTGAAGTGTTGTGTATAAATTTACAAGTTGAGATTGACAACTGTCTAGTCTAGTGCATGTCTGCTGTAAGTTTCACAGGGGCTTATGTGAAACCCTGTTTTGAAGTGTGAAGGATATTCTTGTTGTGAGGTTTTCTTGTTGACAGGGATTTTTGTTCTGGTTATAATAAACTCTTGCATGATCTGTTCCTCTCCCATGCACTCAACCTTCTTGTGCTCACTGAAACCTGATTCAGTTGTGAATCACTTCTTTGTCAGTGCTCTGATCAAGTAGTTCTTTTCCACCTTCCGGGAAAGACTAGACATTACACTAAATGCAGCTTTTGTCAAAGGCAGCTTCCTTCTGCAACAACTAGTAGAAGCTAGTTTGTACCACTGTCTTCTAGCCTGGGCTGTACATCGGGGGGACCTCAAGCTTGGGGGGCAAAATGCAACCCTCAAGGTCCCTCTAACTGGACCTGTATCTCCTCAGGCCACATCTCTCATCAGCCTTGTTTTACACTCTCCTTGAGTGTTTGTGCCCAGGTGGCGTGTGTCCTTGAACTCTGATAATGGCTCTTGTTGTCTGGGTGGAGGATAAAGAAGGATGTCTCAGTGTGTGTAGAAACTAGTCTATAAAATTGTATTCTGTGCTCCGCCCACTTTTGCCCCACCCCCGCCCACCACAGAGCGTTGCCCAGAAGGGAATGAGGCCCTCAGACTGGAAAGGGTTTCCCACCTCTGCTTTATATCATTAGCTTCTGTTGTGGGAGGAGGTGGGAACACAAAATGCCATAATGTCCAAGTAGATTTTAGTAGACAGACAAAATGGAGGGGAAAGGGATGGTTGCTGTTTTGGCAACAGCCACATATTTCATGTAATAGTTTGGCTCTCTAATCTCCAGGCTGAGGGATGTCGTGGGGTATGTCATAGGCATGCCTCGTACAATCCCTTTTCTCAACTATTGCTTTAATCATTCCTCCTTTGAATTGAACTCCCCACACTCTTTTATCACCCCTCTTCATGCAGTCTTCACACTCTACTGGCACTTGAAAGGAACTCATACCATCTTCAGTCCCACAGCATGCACTACTCTTCCCAATCTATCTCATATCTTCTCTCTTCTTTCCCCATCTCTCTTTCCTTTGCTCTCTTAATAACTTGTTTTATTCTGTCTTCTTCCCCTGAGCACTAGCATTCACTCCAAATTGTTTATTTATTCATTTACTAATTTGATATCCCGCCCTTCCAGAAGGAGCAACAAACAAAACCACTAAAAACACTTTGAAACATCCTTAAAATAAAAGACTTTAAAACATATGACCACAAAACATCTTTAAAAACATATTAAAACAAAACACCTTAAAAATATTTAAAAACACAACTTTTAAAATCTCTTAAAAAGCAATTCTAGTACAGACACAGACTAGAATAAGGTCTCTTCTCAAAAGAATTATTGAAAGAGGAAGGTCTTCTATAGGCACTGAAATGACAACAGAGATGGTGCCTGTCTAATATTTAAAGGGAAGGAATTCTAAAGGTTAGGTGCCACAACACTGAAGGCCCACTTTCTATGTGGTGCAGAACAGACCTCCTGATATGATGGCATCTGCAGGAGGCCCTCACCTGCAGAGTGCAGTGATCAACTGGGTACATAATAGCTAAGACAGTCTTTCAGGTATCCTGGTCCCAAGCTGTATCGGACTTTGTACACCAAAACTAGAACCTTAAACTTGGCCGGGTAGCAAATGGGCAGCCAATGCAATTCTTTCAGCAGCGGGGTGAAATGTTGGCGATACTCTGCCCCAGTGAGCAGTCTCGCCACCGCATTTTGCACCAGCTGCAGCTTCTGGACCAACCTCAAGGGCAGCCCCACATAGAGCACATTACAGTAACCCAGCCTAGAGGTTACCAGTGCATGGACAACAGTAGTCAGGCTATCCTGGTCCAGAAAGTGCCGCAGCTATCTTACCAGCTAAACCTGGTAAAAGGCACTCCTAGCCATTGAAGTCACCTGGGCTTCTAGCCAAAAAGATGGATCCAGGAGTATCCCCAGAGTACAAATCTGCTCTTTCAGAGGATGACCCCATCCAAAGCAGATAATTGACCAATTATCTGAACTCAGGAACCACCAACCCACAGCGCTTCCATCTTGCTAGAATTCAGTCAGTTTATTGGCCCTCTTCCAGCCTACTACCAAATCCAGGCATCATTCAAGGGCTTGCACAGCCCCTCTTGAATCAGATGTTACAGAGAAATAGAGCTGGGTATTATCAGCATACTGCTGGCACCTCACCCCAAATCTCCTGATAATCGCTCCCAAGGACTTCATATAGATGTTAAACAGCATTGGGGATAAGATGGTACCCTGCGGCACCCTGCTACAATTGCCAAGGGCTGAAAAAAAAATCACCCAATTCTACTTTCTATAGTTATTGTATAGATATAGAAGAGGACAACAAAAAGGGAAGGACAAGAGCCCTATTCCAAAAGATAAGAGAAATTAAAGGGAAATTTAAACCAAAAGAAGGGATGTAGAATAATCAACAGGGGAACACACTAACTGACCGAGATGAAATAAAAGGAAGATGGAAGCAATACACTGAAGAACTCTATAAAAGAGATGCCAGGATGACAGATTCATTCATGGAGGAACCGTATGACGAAGAACCAGAAATTTTAGAATGTGATGTGAAAGCTGCTCTTAAAATACTTGGAAGAAACAAAACACCAGGTTGTTGTTGTTGTTGTTATGTACCTTCAAGACAACCATGACGTATGGCGACCCTATGAACCAGCGATCTCCAACAGCATCTGTCGTGAACCACCTTGTCCAGATCTTGTAAGTTCAGGTCTGTGGCTTCCTTTGTGGAATCAACTGTCAATCAAAATTTGGACAGATTCAGTCTCAGTAGCTTGTAGCAACTCTATTGGTTTTGCCATCTATTCCTGGTGATTTGCTCCTTCAGAAGAATACCATGGGTCAATAGTATCAAAAGCCGCTGAGAGATCAGCCCTAATCTATGAAAATCCTTCCTAAAACTATAGGGGCAAACTACATGTTAAATGCAAACGCTTTAGTTGTGGTTGTTGTTGTTAAACAAAAAGCAGCCTTGGGAGGCTGGACTTTTGAATGGAGAAATGGCAGGGGTTAGGAGGTGCTTAACCCTTCCCTGTTAGCTGGATTTCTGTTCATTACTCTACCAGCTATTTTACCAGGTAAACATGTAACCCTTCTGGTGGTATAGCAGCTGAAGTAAGGGATTCTAAGCGGAAAAATAATCAGCAGGTCCCTGAGACCCCCAGCCTTCTGTTGTTGCTTTTAGTTGTTGTTTTAAATAAATCAATAAGCCAAGGCACCATTTCACACGTTTGAACATGATTGCAGTTTTCTCCTAACTCCTGGTGCAGAAAAGCAGCACAGAAGTATGTATGTATTTGGAAAAAATATTGGGGGGTATTCAGCTAAATAGTTGCACAAGCAGAATGACTTCCACTTGCACAACAGGACATTTCCTCCTCTCCTCCCACCATGCATGTCCCGCACCATCCTCATATCTACTTCAGAGGGTTGGGGGGAAACCCTTAACAGTTTTTGGTGACATGCAAGGGGAGGAGAGGGGAAGAACATTCTGTTGCACAAGGAAAAATTCTTGTGCTGGTGGAACATTCGCCTTAGCACCGTGTTGAATACAACCCTTTGCATAAAAGTTCTAAAATCAAAAGCAAAATAAATAAAAGGAACCTCATCTACAGTTACAGGCATGAGAGTATCAGTTCTGCATTTACAAATTTAGATTCCAAGGATGTGATAATTTCTACCCAGTCTACGTGCCTGCTTCTTGGGGGGGGGATATCTGGAGTATTTACAGCAGGTATGCAGGAGCCCCAGGAGCTATCTGCTTCAATTTCCTCCTTTTTTTCCACAGCGACCACACAGTATGAATTGCAACACTAAATCGCTGTGAAAGGCCTGATGATGAAATCAGAGCTATGCAACTTAGAACTGATTTATATTGCCAGAGCACAGTAATCAAAATTAATGCTACGGAAAGTAACATTTTCAGCAAAATAGCACAGGGGAAGTGCATTGCCCTATTTTACTTATTAACTGTCACTGTGTTTGCTTTTAGGGCAAGTGTAAAAAGAAGGCAGAGATACAGAATTACTAACTGCATTTTGGGGTAATCATTTCTCTGTCTCTCTATGTATATATAAAATGTTCCTTGTTCAACCCAATACATTCATAATAAGAACATGCCCCCACTTCTTTGTCTTCAAACTGGTGCAAAGAGTTGCCAAAGATTTATAACAAAAATCTTCTCCAGGGCCGGCTCCAGATTGGGCCCTGGCCAAGGGCCCCTGCAGTCCAGAAAGGCCCCTAAAGGGCCTCTACTTAGGGTGGGAGGGTGACGTTCCCATTCCATAATCTGTGGCAGCATCAGATCCTGCAACCTGACCCTGCCACAGATTGTGGAGAGGGTGCTCCCAGGCACCTCCCAATACAGACAGTGTGGGCTTCAATAAGCCCTCACACATGCCCCACTTACCTCTCCCATCAGTGTGAATGCCATGCGCACTGTGCACACATGCCTGTCATCACCCAAATGGCCGTGGGGACTTCCCAAAGGTGCTGACCCCCCCCCACCATCTTGGGCGACGGCAGGCATGTGCACTACACATGCACATCATTCACATGGCATGAGAGTTAGGTGGGGCTAGGGTTGCCATATTCCAGTTCCACAAATCCGGGCAGGTTAATTTGCATATTATGCAAATTATTTGCATATTATTTCCATATTATGCAAATATTTGCATATTAATATTTGGATTGTCCAGTTGTTTTGTTTTTGTGCCTAGGAATTACCACCAAAAACTGGGGAAAGATGTGAGAAATCTTTTTTTTTAAGCAACATTTTCAGCCTTAAATGCCTAGACTCTAGTTTCCAACACTATGGAGTATTTATTGATTGATTAAGAGAATTTATATCCTGCCCTTTTGCTGTTAAAAACAGAGCTCAGCACAGCTTACAAATATAATAAAAACAATAAAAATACACAATCAATATAAAAACATAATAAAAACACAAAATAGCAACAAACATAAAGTAAGTCAGGGCAGCAGCACGGTTAACCATAACATATACAATACATTTCAGAGATGTGGTGGGTGGAGAAAAACAAGCCAAAATGTTAGGAAAAGGAGTCTTTCACACCACATGCTCAGTTCTAAATACTGTTGCAGCAAGTTTTACAAGTTCCTCCAGTATTCCACTGGTGCAGGCACTCAGACATTCAAAGTATCTGTATGTTTCTTAGGTTGTATAAAAGCAGAGCTTTGCTTAACTCAAAATTTCTCAACCACATCTACACAGGTTCCACCTCCATACTCAAAATGAAACTGGGCCTGGAAGTGTGCAACAACCCCACACACACCTTGCTAATTAGATTACCAATGCCAGGATGTCTGTCTTATCGACTACTCTCCTGATCCCTGGGCATCATGAAAGACCCAGTCCTGGGCTCAGAAAAAAATAAATATCTGGTCCTCTTCAAAGTATTGAGAAGCCTCTTGTTTTAATTGAAATAATAATTATAAATTCTTGTTCTTATCACTAATGGGAGTTAATTATCTTGCATATGCTGCTGTTGCTTCTATGACTTTAACGGAGTGAGGTTAAAGATAAGTGAAATGCAAATAGGAAAAAAAATACAGAAGACAGTAACGCTTTCCTAAATGTAATACCATACCAACCACAATAAGATTCCTATAAGGCAAAAAACTAAGCATCTCACAACCAGTCAGGATTCCTAACCAAAAACCAAAAATATGATAAATGAAGAAATATTTATATAAACATAACTATCAAATATATTTATTATTTACACAAACTGTAAAGATATTTATAGTGCAATCCTAAATTTATTTATTCAGAAGCAAGTCCCAGCGTATTCAATGGGGCTTACTCAAACAGGGACAGAAATGCAACCTCAAGTGATAAGCAACTTCATTCACACAACCCAAAATTCCGAATCATGCCACTTTACACTGTTTTGCAGCTGTTTATACTTGTTTTTATGGTTATTGGATTTTAAATGGCTTTATTTCTTGTTGTGAGCTGCCTTGGTTTCCAACCCTACCTCACAGGGGTGTTGGAAAGACTCCATACACACACGCACACACTGCAGATGTATAAATACATACAGCCCATATAATAGTTTATTGTCAAACCAATTGGTCATTGCAGAAAAATCAGTATTAGTTTTTTAAAAATCAGTATTAGTTTCCTACAGAATAAAAACTGCAATACCTAAGTAAGCCCTGCCTACTTGCTTTAAAATAGGACTGGGGGGGGGGGCAGAAAGAGAACACAAACACAATTCTTTTTTACATTCACTCCAAAGTCCCATTGATTTTCAGCACATTCATAACATGTCTACTCAAAGTAAGTCCTATTGAATTAAATGGGATTTACTTTGGGCATATGGGATTAGCATTGCTTTTACAAAAAGCAAGTATTGGGAAGGTTTTCAAAACACTGCCCAAGCTCTGACTCCTGCACACAAGAGGAAAAAAAACTGAAATGTATATACTTACCCAATTTATGAGATTTTCAGATAAACGGGGAGGGGGGGTTGAAACCACCATTTTGTTTTCTAGACACTGCCTGAGGTCAATGAAACTGAAACACAATCCCTGATTGGCTGCAATGCTGAACGGGCGGGGTTAAAGCTACAAAGTGCTATAGTACAGTACTGTTTAAAGAAAGGTTTAACAGTCGAGGGGGGTGGCTAACGTTTTTATGTATATCACGAGAACTGGACCACCTAGAAACTTAATTTTTTTAAAAATTAAAGCTGAGAATCCGGGCCACGTAAGGCGCTGGGTGGCATGCATAGAATCCGGGTAAAACCCAGCTATCCGGGCAATATGGCAACCCTAGGTGGGGCACACTGACGGGCTTATTAGCCCTGCGCCATCTGTTTGGGGGTGTTGGGCTACTGCACAATGGGTCCTGGGCAGGCTGGTGCCGAAGGGCCTAGTCATGACTGCTGCTGGCCCTGGTATTCTCAATGTGTTAATGAAATGTATTTTGATGCATTTTTAAATATATCTATATATTACTCCATATTCTTTCAATTCCTGTGATTATTTTTGGAGGGGGAAAGCATCACTGAGAGAAAAGGAAAAAAGACAGAAATAGAAAAATGTTTTTTACTCCAGGGTCACTTCTGAAATGATACACCTCTGATCACTTACGTTAAAACTGTATTTCACGAGTTACAATATTTTCAGCCAGAATTTCCTTCCAAGGAAATTAGAACGGATTTGTGGAAATTAGAATGGATTTTAATAAAATAATTTTATTGTTTTATAAAGGTATGTATATATCACTCTCTCATAAAACATGAGGACAGGGTAGAGCAATATAAAAACATAAAAAGCAGTAAAGAACAATCATTAAAATGCCCTGCTACTTAAGGATTTTTTAAAACAACTGCATAGACCTATTGGCATAAAAAAGAAGTCTTCACAAGATGCCTAAAATTCAAAAGTGAGGATGCCTGCTGAATCTCTGCCGGAGAAGTGTTCCACAGCATGGGATCAACTACACTAAATGCCTGCCATTTGACTGAGGCCAGTCGCTTCTTTGAATGATCTCAGTGATTAACTAGGATATAAGAGCTCAGGCATTTTTTAAGGTATCCCCAGACCCAAGTTCTTCAGGACTTTGTATATCAACACAAAGGCCTTGAACCTGGATTTGAATGGATAGGACAATGTGTTTTTCAGCACTTTTATACAACATAACTGGATTAATCACATGCATACCTCCACTAACTCCAGTGTCGGATGCAGTATGCCTCTGAATACCAGTCGCTCGGAATCACAAGTGGGGAAACTGCTGTTGAAGTCTGGCCCTGCTTGCAAATTTCCAATAGGCATTGGGCTGGCCATTGTGAGAACAGGATGCTGAACTAGATGGGCCTTTTGCCGGATCCAGCAGGGTCCTGTTATCCTTTTTACATGCTATATGTGTGTAGGCATGAGTGTCCAGCAGAGGCTTCAGTTGCAGGACTCATGAAAGCCCCATAGTCACTGGCCATCTCCTGTCTGGAGACACATAAGCAATGTAGCAGCACACAAGGCCAGTATCAGAGATTGGCATCATCAGTTATGTGCTGAGGCCAACATCCCAATAAGAAATGTGCTGCCAAATGCTGGACCCTCCTGGCCCTGCTGCTGCTTCCCTTTGCTTTTGTTGCATGCTCACCTGCTCACTCTGACTAAGTGAGCAGCGAGAGTCTCGAGACACTGGCAACTAATGCTGCTGCCACTCAAGTTTGGCACCGGGCTAGACAAGCCAAGTGTCTGATTTAGTATAAGGCAGCTCCACACAATCTCTTCCTTTTTCTACCTGATACCTGCATAGCACAATCCTATGCAAATTTACTCAGAAGTCCACTGGGCTTACTCCTGGGTGTGTTTAGGATTGCATGTAGAGGAGCATGAAACCTTGAATGGCTGGTGGGTTGATCATTTCAGACCCCTCCTGTGAAAGCTATGAATTGCTAGTTCCACAGCTGGTAATGCAGCTTCTGGTAATGAGTCATCAGAGAGTACCTCCTTACTCTTTTTGCATTGGATTCATGCCCTTTGAGATCTTGAGGACAAATCATTCTGTCATTGAATAACCTCAAACTGAGGAGCAGTCAGAGCCCATTGGAAAAATCACATGCTCTGTCTGCAGATGAATTTATGGAGATTCCACTTCTGCTGGGGGAAAGCCTCAGTTTAAGATTGATTTACAATGTCAAAGCAGACAGCACTGGGCAAAATGGAACAGCATAAGCAGGACTCATAGGTAAAAACGATTAGGAGAAGCAGAAGACAACATTTTCTAGGGGTGTGCATTGGCTGTTTATTTCCCAAATTACAAAGCAGATAGGGGTGATTCAGGTTGGGTTGTCACATTCCCAAGTTGGATTGCACAGTTAACAAGGCATCCTGAATCAGATCAGGAAGCCCCATATCGCTCTGTGGACTCAGGTGCTCAAAAAATCCCATGTTTTCAAGGTGACCACTTCACCATCATCACATCATCATCATCATCATCATCAAAAAGCAAAACCAGCCTGATTAGAGAATCACTCTGAACTTGAGTAGGGAGGGGATAGAGGGGTGGGGTGGATATATATCATTTTGACTGACAGGTCTAGGTTTTAATCACAGTTAATCCCCCCCGGACACTCCAATCACAGTGATCTGGAGAAAGAACATTGAAGTAAACATTCAAAGATGTGTTCGCTTTTCACATAGATCAAGAGGGGGTTCTCACTACCATGCCTTCCTTATCTCAAAAAATCTGTGGGTGGGGAATAGAAGCCCACCCACTAACAACAATCCCTGGGGTAACAGGGTTCTTGCTGGGAGGTTGATGTTTTCCCCAGTCCAGTCTTTCCTGGGGATACATGCTCCTTTTTCTACCCACACTCCTATGATTTCTGTTATACACACCTCAAAATGGTAGAAGTCTGTAGGATTCATCCCCTCAGAAGGGATGACCATGCCTGCAAATTGCATCTGAGTCTGGCAAAAAATAAAAGAATTTTTCTTTACTTTTTTAAAAAAAAGGTAAAATTAATGGTGCCCTGCACACATACCCCAAACATATTTGCCTGCAATTTGGCAGGCTTAATTCACTCTGAAGGGGCTCCTGTGCCTGCAGATTTCACCCCTAACATATACAATGTTGTGCTGGTGGCTGCTCAAGATAGTTTGTCACATATGGATTCAAACGGGGTAACTCAGGCAGTCCTTGCTGGTATTATTTCATGCCATCCTTTCACTCACTGATATCTTCACACCAACTATATCTGATCTGTGTGTGGAGTTGAAACTCAGTGTTAGGGCAAAAGCTTTGCATGCATAAGGTCCTAATTTCAATCCCTGGCATTTCCAGTTAGAAGACTGCAGGTAACAGTCTTTTGCCCAAGACTGTGATGAGCTACTACCCATCAAAGTAGACAACAATTTTGTGCTAAGTAGATCTAATAAGTAGCAGTAAGTAAGTTGATAAATTCTGTCATTAAAATTCTTATATTGAAACTCTTCACATATTCTGCCTAAGCAGAAACCTTCAAATTTGCCTTGAATTTCAATTTTGATGGAATTTAGTGGCAACCCACAGATCTTCAGAATTCTCCTGACAAATTTCAGTAGGTTTATCAAAACCCCTTTTCACTTCCTTCTTTTTTCAGGCATTTTGCCCAAGCAAGCATTTTGCCCTGCTGATTCTTCTTGAATATTGCTTTAGATAAAATTAGATTGCAGCACTAATAGTGGTGGCTGATGCCCATTAGGACTGGTGCAGCAGAAGACAAGGAGCACAAACAGTAAAGCCAACTAATTCTAGTTTTGTCCCCATCCTTCTCCCTGTTGAGCTCTGCGAGGGAACCACTGAGACTAAGGAAGGGGAAGCTGACAGGCAGGGTCAGTCCTTGGACTGGCGATAAGTAGGAAGGCAGGCAGGTGAGGTCTGAGATTGGTGGGGCAGTGCTCCACTAGTTCTAATGGAGCAGCCTTCACTGTCACATATAGCACAAAAGACAATACCTTATGCTTGTTGTTGTTGTTATGTGCCTTCAAGTCGATTATGACTTACAGCAACCCTATGAATCAGTGACCTCCAAGAGCATCTGTCATGAACCACCCTGTCCAGATCTTGTAAGTTCAGGTCTGTAGCTTCCTTTTTGGAATCAATCCATCTCTTCTTTGGCCTTCCTCTTTTTCTACTCCCTGCTGTTTTTCCCAACATTATTGTCTTTTCTAGTGAATCCTGTCTTCTCATTATGTGTCCAAAGTATGATAACCTCATTTTCATCATTTTAGCTTCTAGTGATAGTTCTGGTTTAATTTGTTAATTTGTGAATAAAGCTCTCCTCAAACACCCCATTTCAAATGAGTTGATTTTTCTCTTATCCACTTTTTTCATTGTCCAACTTTCACATCCATACACAAGCTGCCAGAAGGTGGCCGCGTCTTTGGCCCTTGAGGCCTGGATTAGAGATTTCCAGTGCTGGATCTGAGCCAATCTTTTTTTTTGCCTTGATCAGTAGTTTGTA
Organism: Rhineura floridana; assembly: GCF_030035675.1. Taxonomy (NCBI): domain Eukaryota; kingdom Metazoa; phylum Chordata; class Lepidosauria; order Squamata; family Rhineuridae; genus Rhineura; species Rhineura floridana. The sequence continues at coordinate 178,783,136 of NC_084481.1, read as the reverse complement.
TCTCTTCTTCAACGCTAAGCATTCGGTAGGCAGTGCAGGGAGGTCCTTGTCTCTATAAGCTCTGTATTTCGCAATTAGGAGTTTTTTCAGATCGAGACATTCACGGTTGTACTAGGGTTTGGAGTTGTATAGAAGGGTATGTGGCCTTGTCGCAAGCTTGGGGATTAAACATTTTTGGAGATCCGCAATCAGATCTTGGTACGTCGCGAGTAGAGTTTCCCCTGGAGCTGCTGTCAGGATAGTCTCGTGCTGGTGAAGACATCTAGCTGAGTGTAGTGTTTCTTTTATGTCCATCTCTATTTTAGTTGACCATTTGGCATGAGCAGTTCTTGTTGGATAATCTGATTCCACAACCGGGAGCCAGGCGGCCCGAGGGAACACATTGTCACAACAAAGGGATAAGATCAGTGGGAGGTGGTCACTCTCTGTGCGATTGCCAACAGTACAACTAAATACTGCACTTAAAAGGTCAGACGATACAATGAAAAAGTCTATAATAGATGCACCAGATCCAGAGAGGTAGGTGAACTCACCACTTCGATCGCCGTCCACTGAGCCATTCACCATAGCCAGATTCAAACTATGAAGCATTTGGAGCAGACAGTAGCCAGCATAGTTGCATCCTGGATCTTTGGATTGTCTAACTGGTAGACTGAGCGCCTCATCTGGAAGAGGGGGAATTTCGTGAAAATAGGCGTATAGCGCCCTATCGTTCGAGCCTATTCTGGCATTGAAATCGCCAGCGATCAGTACCACTGCTTCAGGGAATAGTGAGGTCAAGTTGGTGATATAGAGCTCTAGCTTCTGGCTGATAGCTTTTACCATGTTTTTTTGTCGAAGTGGAGGCAGGTAGACATTTATAAGTATGAGTCTAGCCTGATTGGATCCAAGAAGTAGCGACATGGCTAACCCAGGAAGAGGGGTTAGTCTGTTAATGGTGGCACATAAGTTTGTGGCAACCAGCACAGTGAGGCCCCCTTTAGGCCGGCCCCCTTTGTCGCTTGGCGTTGCCTCAAGTGAGTAAGTGGAAAAACCATTCAGTTTGAATTGCTCTCTGGCCCAAGTCTCCTGAAGGAGAATAATATCGTATCTATTCACAAAGTCTAAAAATGAAGGATCCGTGGCCTTGCTCCTCCACCCGGCAATATTCCAAGACAGAAATGAGAGCCGGGATGTAGAGGAGCTCGTAGTGTGTCAAGCTGAGAATGCTTGAGTCCTAGTATTTAGTTGGGTAGTTGGCATGTTGTGGGAGGTGAGAGACCTAGGTAGCAGGGTAAGTTCAAGCGGCAGGGAATTTATTACCTCTAAGGAAGGGTCCATCCGGCTGACATTTGAGATTGTCACCCTTGGTGGAGGAGAAGAAGGGGCCACTAGGGCAGACACCTTGTACGGGGATCTCTCTTCACTTTTGTCCAGATGTCTCATGTCAGTCCAGGAAGGAGTAGGACATGTACACACTGGATTCTTCGGAATGCATTTTTGTGCTGGTTTGTATGCTGGTAAGGTGATATCTGCTACAGTGTGTAGGAGGGAAGTGCCTTTGTTCACGGGGGGGAGCAGTGTTGGTGCCTTGGAGCTATCAAAGTTGGCAGCTTGCGGCTCCCCAACAGCCACCATCAAGTGATGTTTGTCATTCTTGGTGCAGCTGACAAGCTCATGTTGCGACAGATGGTCACGGAGGTGCATAATCAGTCTCTGGAGTCTGGAGATAATGTCCATTTGAGCTAGAGATGGAAGAGCACTGAAGGCACTGAAGAGTCTCTCCTCATCTTCGTTAAACAAGGTCCGTCCCTCAATATTTTCAGGACTGTTTTCAGGAGCTTCCAGGTCATTGATGGTCATGTTGCCCTGAGTCGAGTGAGGTTTACGACTGGGAGTCTCTGACTTAAGCTCAGTAGGATTCTTTGTCGGCTCGCGTGTTGGGACTGCCAGTCTCTTCTCAGCTTTAGAAGAGAAAAGGAATGGCTCTGAATCGAGATCAATAAGATTGTTTACTGAGTCACAGTGTGGCTTTGCCAGACATGCTTTATTAAATGGAGGAGAGAAGACAGTCAGGGCCTGAAAAGCATTCCATAGTTTTTCATGATCTACACAATCAAAGGCTTTGCTGTAATCTATAAAGCACAGGGTGATTTTCTTCTGAAATTCCTTCGTCCGTTTATTTATTTATTTATTTATTTAATTAAGCTTATATACCGCCCGACTAGCAACAGCTCTCTGGGCGGTGAACATTAAAAATACAATAAAAATAACACAAAACTGTACACAAAACTGTACAGTCTAAAATCAAAATATAATTTACAATTAACAGGAATTAAAATGCCTCAGAGAAGAGAAAGGTTTTAACCTGGCGCCGAAAAGATGATAGTGTCGGCGCCAGGCGCACCTCCTCGGGGAGACCATTCCATAGTTCGGGGGCCACCACTGAGAAGGCCCTAGATCTTGTCACCACTCTCCGGGCTTCCCTATGAGTCGGAACCCGGAGGAGGGCCTTCGTAGTAGACCGTAGTGTACGGGCCGGTTCATATCGGGAGATTATCCAATGTATGTTTGCGATATGATCTCTGGTGCCTCTTCCCTTTCTAAATCCAGCTTGGATGTCTGGCATTTCTAGCTCCATATATGGTAAGAGCCTTTGTTGCAGAATCTTGAGCATTACTTTACTTACATGGGATATTAAGGCAATAGTTCGATAATTACTGCATTCCTTGAGATCCTCTTTGGAACTGGAATGTATGTTGAATACTTCCAGTCTGTGGGCCATTGTTTAGTTTTCCATATTTCTTGACAAATTTTTGTCAAACTTTCGACAGATTCAGTCTCAGTGACAGAGATGAAATAAAAGGAAGATGGAAGCAATACACTGAAGAACTCTATAAAAGATGCCAGGATGACAGATTCATTCATGGAGAAACCGTATGATGAAGAACCAGAAATTTTAAAATGTCAAGTGTAAGCTGCTCTTAAAATACTTGGAAGAACCAAATCACCAGGAACAGATGGCAAACAAATAGAGTTGCTACAAGCTACTGAGACTGAATCTGTCCAAATTTTGATTGACAGTTGATTCCATAAAGGAAGCCACAGACCTGAACTTACAAGATCTGAACCGCGTGGTTCATGACAGATGCTGTTGGAGATCACTGGTTCATAGGGTTGCCATAAGTCGTGGTCGTCGTGAAGGCACATAACAACAACAACCTGGTGATTTGTTTCTTCCAAGTATTTTAAGAGCAGCTTTCACCTCACATTCTAAAATTTCTGGTTCTTCGTCATACGGTTCCTCCATGAATGAATCTGTCATCCTGGCATCTCTTTTATAGAGTTCTTTAGTGTATTGCTTCCATCTTCCTTTTATTTCATCTCAGTCAGTTAGTGTGTTCCCCTGTTGATTATTCTACATCCCTACTCTTGGTTTAAATTTCCCTTTCATTTCTCTAATCTTTTGGAATAGGGCTCTTGTTCTTCCCTTTTAGTTGTCCTCTTCTACATCTATACAATAACTATTGTAATAGTTCTCTTTGTCCCTATGTACTAGTCGCTGTATTGTTGCATTTAGGGTTCTGACCATGTTTCTATCTCCTTTTGCTTTCACTTTCCTTCTCTCCTTAACAATTTTAAGAGTTTCTTCTGTCATCCATTAAAGTCTTTCTCTCTTTTTAATGAGAGGTATTGTCTTTTCGCATTCTCCCCTGATCATGTCTCTGACTTCACTCCATAGTTCTTCTAGTTCTCTGTCAACTAAGTTTAAATCTGTTCCTTATTTGATCTTTATATTCTTCTGGGATGTTATTTAAATTGTATTTTGGCATTATGATTGCTTTGTTCTTCTTTAGCTTTACTCTGAGTTTTGATACGATGAGTTCATGATCTGTACCACAGTCTGCTGCTGGTCTTGTTTTCGCAGAAAGTATGGAATTTCTCCATCTTCTGCTACCAATTATATAATCAATATGATTCCTATATTGACCATTTGGTGACGTCCACATGGACAGTCATCTTTTCGGTTGCTCAAAAAATGTGTTCACAAGAAACAAATTATTGGCTTCACAGAATTCAATAAGTCTTTCCCCTGCTTCGTTTCTGTCTCCTAGGTCCCATTTCCCCACAATTCCTAATTCTTCTCTGTTCCCTACTATTTATAACAATACCTTTCTGCTTCCTAAACTCAGGAAACACAAGGTCAGCCCTACTATTAGGACAAGTGTTCCCTACTTTTGCATTTGTCAGCTCTTCACTGAGACAGCAGTGTCGGTGGGGGTGCAGACAGGGCTGGAGATTCCTTGGTAATTGCCAGGCCGTAAGTCCTCAGCCGGCAGCTTGGCTATAAATCTGCCAGGCTAGCAAGGAGGAAGCAAGATAAGGGCAGAGGCCGTTCGAAGCTTACGTGCCAAGCCAGAAATCCAGAAGAGATGTCAGTGAAGGTCCGGGTCTAGTTTGCAGAGAGATCAGTCCAAGTCAAGGTTCAGGGGATAGGAAGACACACAGTGGTCACGCCTGACGTTATAGTCAGCAACAAGCTGAAGCCAAGGTTTGACTTTTAAGGAGCAGGTTTGTCAGCAGGTGTGAGCCCTCAGCGTTTTGGCCTTAAGTGGACAGGCCTGCCCCTCTTCTGCCTGACCTTCTGCTGTCTACGTTCTGCAGGTGAGGGGGGAGTATCCTGTTCACTGCCTGCGTCTGGCTGAAGGGCTTCAGCTGTGTCTGGGGTGCTGAGGGGGAGAAGGAGCTGGGTTCTCAGGAGTTTCCTCGGTTTCTCCTTCTGGGTCTGCTGCTTCTGGGTCTGCTGCTGTTACTCCCGAGTCATCCTCGTCTGATGAGTCCTCTGACGGGGCCATGACAGCATTCCAGTTCCCCATGATTATCAGCACATCTTGTTTTGGTGTGTGATCAATTTCCTCCTGTACTTCTGCGTAAAATCTCTCCAATTCCTCTTCTTCTGCATTTGCTGTTGCAGCATAGACTTGGATGATGGTTATGTCAATCGGTTTCCCATTTAATCTCATTGATATCACTTGCTCAGACCTTGCGTTGTAGCTCCTAATTGCTCTTGCTACATCACTACTCACTATTAAAGCAACCCCATTTCTTCTTAATTTCTCATTTCCTGCATAAAATATTTTGTAGTTACCTGATTGAAAGTGTCCTATTCCCATCCGTTTTAATTCACTCACACCAAGTATTGTAACGTCGATGTGTTCCATTTCTTGCTTGACAATTTCTAACTTTCCCTGGTTCATGCTTCTCATATTCTATGTTCTCATGATGTGCACTGTACAACTCCGGACTCTCCTTTCACATCTGTGTGCATCAGCCTCTGGGCTTCCTTTTGGCTTTGACCCAGCTGCATCTTTAGCCACAGCGCTACTCGTACTTGTCCTTTGTTCTTCCCCAGTAGCTCGGTGAGTGCCTTCTGACCTGGAGGTCTCATCTTCCAGCACTATCTTGTGTTGCATTTTGGATATGCTGTTCATAGGGTTTTCGTGGTAAGAGGTATTCAGAGGTGGTTTACCATTGCCTTCCTCTGAGTTTGGATGCATGTTAGTGTGGTGACTCAGCTTTGACCATTCCGCCTTGGGTGCCCCTGCTAGCAGTCCAGCCTCTTGATCTAGACACCTGATGGCATTGCGCTCAGCTTCTTCAACACTCTCAAACCCCTTCACCATGTTAAAGTGTGCATCCTAAAGGGAGTACCTTATGCTACTCATCTACAAAAGATAAGTCCTTTTCTGCAATGGTACCCCAACTTTGGAATGTCACCTCTGCTGACATTGCATGCTCCCCATTTGCCCAGGCATTTCAGATTGTAGCCGTGAAATTGCATTCTATTCTGTTTTTAACTTTTTCAGTTTTTGCTTCCTCTTCTTGTATCTTGTTTCACTTATTTTTTTGTTTTAAATTGTATGTATATGTTGTGTGAATAAATTTTAATCTCATTTTAGTGTATTGCTGTTTTAATGTTTTAAAAATGTTTTTAATTACTTTTAACTGTTTTTGTTGATCCTTTTTATGTTTTTTGTAAACTGCTTAAAGGTTTTCTACAGTCAAGTGGTATATAAATTTTGTAAAATAAATCAATTAATTTTATTTGCATATTTGTATACTGCCCTAGAACCTTTTTGATGAAAGATGGTGAATAAATATTTTAAAACAAATAAATACTTTAACTTACAGGATTATTCTTACTAGTCTGGGGTGTTTATCATATGGGTTCCCTTAAATAATCATAGTTTGTATGCTCCAGCTATCTAGAATAACTACATTTGAACAGAGATAAGGGCATTTCTTTCCTACAGGCTCAAAGCTTAGAGGAACATATTGTCTAAATTCCTTCCTATGGTGCAATTATATTGAAAGGATGTGAAATGGTATCTTTTAATGGACCAATTAATCACTTTGACTATTACAAGCTTTCATAGTACTGCTATTACTATTATTTATACTTAAGATCTGCATAGGCACCGGCCATGTGCTGGGTACTGTACTGATCACAAAGGCTTTATTACCCTCATTCAGAGGGCATACAATATGTATTAGACAAACAAAACAGAATCAAAGAAGAATGAAGATAAGACTGAAAACTGGTGGTTAGGATTGCTTATGAGAAAATCAAATGGCAGCAGAAGAGCAGCTTGTTTAAAGAAGTCTAGGAGAGTGGCTTAGAGCAGGGGTTCCCAAGTCGTCATCCATGGACCACCAGTAGTCAGCAAGCCTCATTCACCTGGTCCATTGAATGTCTGTGAATTTGTGAAAGAAGATAGGAAATGGCAGATCCATCACATTAAATATTCATATGAATTCTTAATTGTATTTTATTGCTCCTTTTATTTCTTATATTGAATGTTATTATGTGAATTCTATGGAATTACAGTTGCTACAATACACAGAAAAACCATTACGTGGTCCACCAAGACTCTCAGCAATTTGCAAGTGCTCTTTGTGGGGGGGCGGGATTTGGAAACCACTAGTTTAAAGAAAAGAGAAGACTTTTTGGTGGTGGCAGCACAGTAGAAAAAGGTACAGAAGTGGGCAACAAAGTGGTTGAGCAAGAGGATAAAGAACAGAATTTCAGACACAAAGAAAGAAGTGGCTGCATTCTGTTCTGCACGGAATTAGGAATGGGTGGCATTATTGGGAACAGATACCATAACTCACTATAGACATGCACAGACCTCTGTAGCCAGACGTCTGTGAACACGGGTACATTCAGATAGCACTTTTTTCCATTTTCCTAATGTTTCCTAACTGGATAATTTCCACATTTTATTTGATCTTTCATACAATGTAAAAGCCACTTCTGGAAATCTAGCAGAACATGGCAGAAGTTTAGTGCTTTTTTGTGTGTTAATTGCTTCCAGAAAAAAATCTGCAACCCGATTAACCAAGAAAATCTCAGGAGTAAAGTGACAAAATTTGGGGCAGTATAACGGCATACAGTTCTTTCTTGCCGTTTCATGGGAGAATCATGGGGAAACAGAAGTGCACCTGTGCATGAAGGGTGGGGGAGTACACACATATCCAATGAGGTTCATTGTTGTGTCACGCTACACCCACTGGTATGAATGAAATTTAGCATGATATGGCAGTATATCATTCAAAAAGCCACAGTTCCATAATGCAACAGGTCCTGTAGTGTGGAAGTGTGACTATTAGAAGTCAGTAATCAGTAAAATTAATGGAATAAACCCCATGTTTGAACACAGCCCATGTGTTTAGGGTTCTAGCATAATGACAGGATGATCACGTCACCCACATTAGGCTTTACTTTGCATCAACAAAGTTTCACAAGAGAGATAATTCCTAAAAATACCCGTATACCATTATACAGGTGTTTTTTTTTTAATGCTTCTTGATAAAACTGTTTGGGATAACCTTTCACTTCAGCTCACCTCACCAGAGTCTGTCTTCTTTGTTGTTGTCATTGTTCTTGGATTTTTTTCCCTATGGCTGCATTGATCTTCTCTTTTTGGGTGATTGCTTTACTTTTCATGTCTGAAAGGCTCCAGCATGGATAAGGAGTGGTATCTTTACCATCCACTTCACTGGGCTGGAGGATTCAGGCCCTTTCTTATGTTACCTTTGTGGCAAGAGAGCTGCTGCAGTGTGTCACTTAACGAATACCGAAAGCTGCAGGACCTCATAGGAAGAGGCTAAGCCGCTGCTCCTTCCTATGCTAATTTTGTGGAAGAAAACAGATACAAGGTAAGCTAGTAAGGCTACACAAAATGTTCTTAAGAGCACTGCTTTGATAAAAAATGTCCACTAACGACATGAAAGCCATTCATTGTTTGTTTCCCTGAGCAGTGCCATTTCTTTCGAACCAGTGAATTTTTGTGGCTGGCATCAGTGAAACCGGCCAAACGTCAACAACAAGGAATAATATTTGCCTATGCGAGGTTTCAGGGTTGGAGCAGGAATCGTATTCAGCTATATGATGACATCACAAAGTTAAGTCAGAGTGAGGGCAATCTAGCTGCTGCCGTGTATACTTTAGATGCTACTGTGCATGATCATAGCAGCATCTAGGATCATTTAGTGGATACCTGAGTGCCTGCAGCACCTGCTGCAAGCTGTCCTTTTTACCACCACATCCCAGTAAGTAAGATAAATGGGAGGGCTCATATTGGAGAACCATAGTAAGACCCTGTTCTACGCTAGAACCAAATCAGAACTTAGATTATTTGTTGAGCACATGGGGGCAATTCAGCAAAATAATCAAGGTCTCATCAACAATTTCTGATGTGTACATAGAAGGAAGAGGTCTGCCTACACAATACGTCAACAAAAAATTGAGCCTTCATAGAATCATAGAATCATAGAGTTGGAAGGGGCCTTGTAGGCCATCGAGTCCAACCCCCTGCTCACAGCAGGAAATCCACAGCTAGAGCATCTCCCGCAGATAGCTGTCCAGCCTCTGCTTGCAGACATCCAGCGAAGGGGATCCCACCACCTCCCTAGGCAGTCGGTTCCATTGCCAAACTGCCCTTACTGTCAAGAAGTTCCTTCTAATGTCCAATCTGAATCTACGCTCCTGCAACTTAAAACCATTAGACCTAGTCCTACCCTCTGGGGCAGCAGAGAACAAATCTGTACCCTCCTCTATGTGACAGCCCTTCAGGTACTTAAAGAGTGCAATCATGTGACAGCCCTTCAGGTACTGAAAGAGTGCAATCATGATATCCTGTTGTTCCGGATTTGTTAGTGTATGGCCATGGGATGGTGCCATGGGATGGTGCTTTTGTGGAAACTTTGAAACTAAGAAGGGTAGGTAGGTTTCTAAGCACCTTGTTAATCTAGGATAAATTCAAGTGCAAGTAATAAAATGGATTACCCTTCTATTTATCTAATACAGAATATGATTGCACAAAGGCCCCAATCTTCCCACCCTGGGCTCCTACTGGGAGGAAGGGTGGGATATAAATCTAATAAACAAACCAACAAACCTTCACTTTTGTTTTCCATCATGGGCAAAATTAGGGATGGGTAAAAGTTTGGTCATCTTACGGAAACTCTTTTGGCTTTCTTTGCAATTCCTCCAATGTTTAGCCAAGTTCTGTATGGCAACACCGGGCAAAGCAGCCCATTTCCAAAGTATTCTGTTACATTATATCCATTGATGACCTTTGGGATTTTGCCTTACCTAGTTCTTTACCAGTTAGCTGCTGTGCCTGACTTTCAACCATGCTTTGAAATTGGACAAAAAATAATATCCTGTGTTGCCAATGATGCTAGCTTATAGTGTTAGATGCACCCATGCATGGTACTGTGTGCCATTGCAAGCTGAATCGCCTCTTTATTTAACAGACCAATGACAAATCAGGACAGAACAAAGTCAAAATGGATCTATGAGTTGCACAATAGGAGACTGTGCTGTTCCAATGTTACATACTGTAAAATATGTTAGTATAGGTTTGTATTAGGTTAATTATGGTAAGTAAAAAGTGAAGCAGTATGAGTGAGTTAGTATTTTGGTGAATGCTGAGTGTTGATTGGCTGGGAGAATGAGGGATGGTTGGTTTTATCTGTGTAGGTGACAGATGACAGTTATATAGGGCTTGAAGCTGAGAGGATAGGAAGTTAGAGTGGATAGAGAGGCAAGGTTTTACTTGTAGTATTTGAGGCAACCTTAGTTAGTGTAACATGAGAAATGAAAGAACATTAATTTGTAACCACATGCTTGAGAACCTGAGTTAAAAGTATTCTTGTTTATATTCTAATCTGTTGTTAAATAAATCTGTTTGGTTTTTAAAATACACCTGGTTCTTGGCCAGCTATCACAAAGAATGCATGTGTTGACAAACGATAAACAAAGGCTGAAACAATAACTTACGGTATCAGCGGTGTTTACCCTAAACAGTAACAGATTTAGGGAATCAGCCCACGGCTGTGGTTTATTTAGGAACATAAAGATGCATGGGGTGGTGGCGGTGGTGAAGCTTTCCTAGTGCCAGAACAGCAATAAGCAGAGGCATTGCTTAGCTGTAGTGTGTGAGGTAAAATGTATCACTTCCTGCGAAAGGCTGAGTGATTGTGTGTGTGTGTGTGTGTGTGTGTGTGAGGATATGACAGAAACCTTCAATGACATTCACTTTTTTCTTACATTTATATCCCATCTTTTTTCCATCATGGAACCCAAGGTGACATACATGGAGTTTCCAGGTCTCTCATCCAGGCACCATCAAACCCATACCTGTGTAGCTTCAGCAAGGTGGTGGTGACCTCATGATGTGCCTTCAGACCATACCCTGAAATGTGATACAGGAATGTTTAAAATGGTAAGAGGTCCAGATGATCCCATCTAAGGTTTTACATTGTGAGAAATAAAACCAAAAGTACCTTGTCTGTTGTGACCTGTTAAGCATATAATCTGTGCAATTCTTAACACTAAAGATCCAAGTACACTGGGGACACCAGTGCTCATTTAGCAACATTGAGACATGTGGCAAAACAATATCATTTTACATTCAGAGCTGCATCTTGCTCACCATCATGTCACTGAATGTTCCATATTGTAAAACTCATATGCTCATTTTGACCTTGTTGTCATTGTTTTGTTATATAAATGACTTAGCTTGCAATGTCACACAGGTTAGACACTCCAGCAACAAACAGGAGAGGAGGAAAGACTGTTCTAGAAGATTCCAAATGCCAAGCAAGCTTCCCTTCTTCTTGAAAAGTTTCAGGTGAGGAGATATAATGAAGTACATTGTAGCCAATTGAAAATGCTGTTGGAATAAATTAAATCACATTATATCTATGGACTTTGGGAGATTCAATTCAGCATACCCTGATGGGAATTTTTATTTTTCTCCTGTGGGATCTTTGCTGGGGGTCCTTTCAATAAATTGGAAGACACAGGCTTAAAGCAAAAAAGTAGGCCTTTATTTCTACAAGCATATGCAGGGTCAGTTCTCCGGAAATTCTGGGAAGGACTGCAATGAGATATGGTGTGCACAGATCTTTTATACCTTAAAATTACAGCATGTGACAGTAATCAACCAATCCCGTAAGTTCTTCGTAACAGTTCTTCCCTCTTTAAATATTTCCAACAAACCAGATCACTTTATTTTAATGAATTCATGGATATTCATAGTTTTATAGATACCTCCCATCTCATTGTGTTCATGTCTTCTTAGATTAATGTCAGTCTGTCCACTTGACTGATATTACCCCTGTTCTACTGTCATAGATACTGATGATCTTGTACTGTTTGAAACTAATGTGTACCATACATTCCATTCTATCATGGCTGCTGATCATTCAAGCTAGTCAAGGACATCCCTTAAGACATTACAACCTGTTCTTTGATAATACCATGATGTAAGGCCAAGTTCAGTTCACTTAAAGTGACTGGAAATTCTATGTGAAAATTCCACTTATTACTACCTTGATATAGAGAAAGATTAATTTTAAATCACCATACTATAGCTGAAAGTCACACAATATAAAGAATGATTAGGGAACACAGTAAAGGAAAAGGGGTAATTCTGAGCCAGCCACTCTCCATCAAACACAGAGGGGTGAAGGAGGTAGCCTACACACTTTACATTTATGGAATAAAATTATACATATCATGCTATTAAAAAAATCAGCATCAAGCTAAAATGTTATCTTGTCTTCCACTTTGATTCTGTTATGAAGATTTCCCTTAGCTGAGGCCATTGCTCTATAATATACGAGATCAGAAACCTTGTTTCCAGGATCACATAGTAAAAAGTATATTAAACAAGAGATTATATGCATTGGCTTAAACAATACTAAATTAATGATCTGCCGGTCATGCTTTAGCCATTCTTGGCACGGGAAGATGCTCAGAAATTTGCAGCAAAGTGAGCTTGACCTGTTTTAATGCCTGTTGTATGTGAATAAGGGAAAGAAATCCATTTCTCCTTTATCAGTTTTCAAGGGCCCAAATTGCTTGGGGCCAGGATGCTTGGGGGGATCCTCCATCAACCCAACTGGAATTGAGAATGAATATTCCCCCTTTGAATCTGGGGTGGGGTGGGGTGAGAGAAATGAAGAATTGTTTGCCAGAAGTAAAAAACAAATTGACCAAACCCTGTGTTCACAGATTGATCTAAATTAATGAGATCTGTGAATTACTTGTGTCAACTTCAGTAGCAACAATTCCAATTTTGTTTTTCATTTAAATACACTGTTTTACTATTTGTTCGTTCATTCATTCATTGGCGATCACTCGTGGTCGAGTAAGATTGTCTTCCAAGATAATTTGGTTGGAAGATGCCTGTGGGTGAATTTGTTTTATGTGGGGAGATTGGCGCACAATGATCAACACACATTCTTGACAGGAAAAGGCTTTGATCCAATGGCATGGATACCACAACGATTGGAAGTCTTTTATCTGCTGCAGCCTTCATTTGCCTTCACAGCCATTGTAACATATACATTGTTATCCTCTGCCTGTTCTGCCATTGAGGACTTTCTTGGATCATTCTTTGTCTGGTTCCTCTCCCTTGACCTTACCACCATGGGTAACCCTGCTGGGAGTACATGACTCCCGATGGCATCGCTCATAGTGTTCATTGGAACACGCAAGCCCACTCACCGCTACACAGTGATGATGTAACAACCTATGATCTATTAGGTATACATACACATCTGTCAAGAAAAGATCGTTTGGGTGGATATTTTGTCAGATAATGTTTGGCCACAATGCACAGAAAATGAATGGGCCATTGAAATGAATGGGCATTCAACAATAAGACTACTATGGACACCTCTAGATTTTATTATGCATTCATTATGATTTATGCTCATGATGGTATTGGGGCAGTTACACATCATCCTGCTTTCAATATTGTAAACACCTGCAAAGGTTTTAGGGTGGTAACACTACTCCATTTCTAATCAGTGCATGTCTCATAGATTTCTGTTGAAATTCTGAGACTTTTTATGCTGCAAATATTTAGCTTTTTTTTTGTCCTACTTCTGTTGCATCATAGCTCAAGAGTGCCTCTGCAGACAGCAATAATGTAACACTGGGGAAGTATCACAGAGCAACTAATAAAGTGGAATGGTGTATAAACCCACCAGTAACACAGTATTACTTCAACAATTACATGTTGCACAATATACCCATCACAAAAAGCACTGGGTAGCCAGTGGCAGGCCCAAATGCACCTGAATCTGCACCAGACACCACCAACCCAAGACCACCAAGACTTTCCTCTTCTCCCAGGCATTTTAGTATGTGTTTTTAATTTTTTTTAAAATTAAAATTGCTTTTTTAAATTGTTTTTGTGTTTTACAATTTGTATATTTGTTTTTAATGTTTTTAATTGCTGTAAACTGCCCAGGGAGCTTCGGCTATGGGGCAGTATATAAATGTAATAAATAAATAAATAAATAAACCCAGTGATCCCCTGCCATTAGCACCGTGCTGCCCCACCCCATCCTAGTCCTGGCAAGTAGCAGCAGTACTGCAGCAAAGAAGACAGTGAAGTGGGTGGTGCCTCATTTCACACATCACAACTGGGTGTGGAGAAAGGGTTTAGAGAGTTTTCCACCCTCTCTCATAATGTTAGGAGCCGAGGCCATGCCATGAAACTGAATGTTGGAAGATTCAGGACAGACAAAAACAAGTACTTCTTCACACAGCATATAGTTAAACTATGGAATTCTCTGTCACAAAATGTAGTGGTGACCATCAGCCTGGATGGCTTTAAAAAGGGTTTAGACCAGACCAGTTCAGAGAGGATAAGACATCAATGGCTACTAGCCACGATAGCTGTTGACTTTTATAAATTTAATAAATTTAATATTGGGTATGGGAGGATTGATATTTATATTGCACCATGCAGGGAGGAGAGGTTTAATTCTTCCCTCCCCAGCCACAATCTCTGTGAAATTCGCCCCCACCCCAGTATGGTAATTAGCATTTAAAAAGATCCCATTGGCATGCATGGGAGTTTTCTCCTAATGCTAATTACTGCATATGGTGGTGATGAATTTCTTGGACATTGTGGCTAGTAACGGAAGGCGTAAAGCTCTCCTCTCACATGTTATCTTTATATTATCCGCGGCCCTATTCTTAGTATATAATTTCAAAAATACACAAAGTAATGGTGCTATTTATGTCATGTGCAGTTACACTTCATTTCAAAGGGTTTTTGTTCCTGCAGGACTTGTTTTTGCTCCATATCAGTACGTTCTCCCTGGCTCCTCTTTGGAGAGAGGATACACACACACACACACACAAACACACACAGCTGTTTATTTTCAGTTTCATTTTATCTCCATAACAAATTGTGGTATGCTGTATGCATAGTGTTGGAAGAGTTTTGAAATAATTACCTTGGTATCGAAATAATGACTCATAATTTTAGTAACTCGTGGGAAGAAAAACATTTAGCTGCTCTAAAATGTCTAGATGGGGATTAGATCTGCCATTCCCTTTTAATCATACTCTCCTTGCCCTGGCATCTCAGAGGCATTCCTCATAGGCATCTCATTAATGCCATAGTTATACCTAGAAATGAGTGGTTTCTTTAGCTGTGCTAGGTTTATTTATATTTAAAATTAAAATAAAATAATAGTGCTGAAATCTGCACCAGAAATTATTCTTTTGCCAATAAAAGGAATGGCCTGCTATATTATAGCTGCATATCGTAGATGGGAGTGCCTGGCCTATGGTAGGCCAATTGGCTGGTTTATAATAAATATAAATTCAGTGTGTGACAGTGGGTGTTTTTTTGTGTGTGATGGTACTGACCAGTACAGAGTACCATCATCTCTTTTTTGACTGCCCATGGCAACCATTTTCTGCCAGCACCCATGGCACCTTTATCAAGGTATGAGTACCACATAACACCTCATTTTTTACCAAAACAAAAAAAAAGCACTGGTGACAACTCTGTAAAAGTGCAGATCCCGGTCACAGGTACACAGTCCATAGCAGGGACAGCTATGGGACACACATAACACATACTTGACACACAATGTCTCCTCTCTGTTTCTCCCATGCATAAAGGCAGAGGACAACCAGCCAGATGGGCGACTAATAAATAAATAAATAAATAAAATACCTACCTGTACTACACAAGTCTTCTCCTCTGCACTCTGCTGGTCCCTGCTAAGTTATATGTCCATCACCAGTATCTATGGGCCTGTTCCCTGCCCAGTGACAACCACAGAAGTCATCAACAGGCACACTAGAGTGGGGTGCTTACAAGTTGCTGGGAACTTGGAAGAGAGTTTGGGGCCAGGCAACGCCAAGCTCACATCCTCATTCAGCTTAGTTGTTAAAACAGCAGCAGATAGCAGTAGCAATGATAGCAATGGCAACAAAGGCTGTGGAGAACTCTTCATATAGGGCTTGTGCAAACTGGAAAGGGAGGAAGGTGGCTGGTGGCAGGCAGTGCACCACAATCCCAGAGTATTCAAAATGTGCATGCCTGGACATGCAAAGAAGTTGCCATGATCAGAACTCCTCCCACCATAACTGGTGAGGCCATGGAAGGTAAATATGCTTGTTGGAGCATGCAGGGATGCTGGAAACCATACAAATGCCCCATTCTTTTCCACTTATCTTTACCACAGCTTGTTCAAAGCAATGCCAAGGAGGAAAATGTCTTAACAGAGTGTCTTAATTGAAGATCTACATGATGGTTTCTTCCAGCAGCTTCTGCCTTGCTGTTCCTTTTGGAAACTCCTTATGCAAAACCTTTAGAAAAGCACTCTTGACTGATATGGCATGTGTACTGACATGACCTGTGTATCGACAGGTACGCTGGAATGGAAGATTTCACTTAACCACTCTGAGAACTGTAACTTCAGATTCACTTAAATATGACATGTATGTGATACCAATGACCTCCAATTGATTGTGTGGCTTGTTGTTTTTTCTGGTGATGGTCTCAAGATGCATCCTTAATTTTAGCTGGGGTTAGCTTTGTCAATCAAATGCAAAGATGTATCACTGAACACTAAAGTCAGGATCATTCAGCCATGGTGTTCCCAATCTCTGTGTATGGATGTGAAAGCTGTACAATGAAAAAAGCTGATAAGAGAAAAATAAACATTTAAAATGTGGTGTTGGAGGAGAGCTTTGCCCATACCATGGACTGCAAAAAAGACAAATAATTGGGTGTTAGAACAAATTAAACCAGAACTGTCACTAGAAGATAAAATGATGAAACTGAGGTTATCATACTTTGGACACATCATGAGAAGACATGATTCACTAGAAAAGACAATAATGCTGGGAAAAACAGAAGGGAGTAGAAAAAGAGGAAGGCCAAACAAGAGATGGACTGATTCTATAAAGGAAGCTACAGACCTGAACTTACAAGATCTGAACAGGGTGGTTCACGATAGATGTTATTGGAGGTCACTGATTCATAGGGTCGCCATAAGTCATAATTGACTTGAAGGCACATAACAACAACAAGCTTTGTCAACATTTCTGAGGCTGCAACTCTACCATAAACGTTATTATATATCACCAGATACTATTTCCCAGATGAGGATCATGTAGAATGGATTCTATTCATTTTTCTTTCCAGCATTGTGAGCTGATTCTTTCTGATGCTGAGCCCTGAGAACTGTTGCTTTGCTCCATTTTCAAAGTGTTTTATCTTCTGAGTGCCATGTCTGGGAAGCAATTATATGTGATTGTGAAGTGATTTCCACTTCATTTCCACTTCCGTTGGACAGTTATTAGAATCTCAGCATCTTTTGTGTTGCAAGATTATTTTCTCTGGGCTGTTCTTAGTGGCTATATTTAAGCTGGTAGGGACCAGGAGTTCTACTGGGTGTCTCTGCATACACCTGTCAGTGATGACACATATACAGGAGGAACATGTATTGACATCTTCAGCCAAGTGTCAGGCTGAGCTATGGGGCAAATTTAGAATTAGAATAAAAGAGTATACAGTTTATTGCAAAAATAGAAGGTTCAGTTAATTGCAATAACAGCATTTGGATCGAAATGGCATCCTTTGGGTGAAATCCAAGGGATGATAAAGAAAGGAGGGACCTAATGCCATATATGGAGAGGAAAGGGCAGCAAGCACCAGATGAACATCAGTGGAGCTCAATTGGTTTAGTGAGGACAGCTAGAATGCAAATATACATTGCTGCAAAGTAGTTAAAAAGGGGAATGAGAAAAGGAGAGTGAGAGTGAAAGTAAGAAACTGAAATGCAGATATTATCTATTCCAAGATGGGGGGGGGAACTCTTCGTCAGACGGTTGTGGTGGATCAGAAGGTCACCCTTAATGCTTGGTATTACTGGCGTTGTCCCTTATGAATCTTTTGGAGTCAGACGGTACCTCTTTCTTCTTGTTGTCAAGAAAGAACCCAGGAAAAAGTAATGCTCATATATCTTCTTGATCCCTTTATGGCATGGAACTATTCCTAGCAATGGGGGGAGAAATGCACACTCCATGCCTGTCCTGGAGCCCTTACTGACTGACTTTTCAGAAATAAGAGAAGGAGACAGAAAGGGATGCCAAGGCTAACAAGGAACGATCTAGACCAGGGGTGGGATCCTCAGGCCCAGTTGGCCAAATGCAGCCCTCCAGGCCTCTCTATCTGGCTCCGGGGACTCTCCACAGGACAACCGCCTCCCCAGCCACACCCCTCACTGCCCTTGCTTCAGACCTTCCTTGAGTGTTTTGTCTGGTGGGAATGTGAACTTGAACTCTGATAATGACTCTTGGTTTTCTGGATGGAGGATAGGGAGGAGTGTGTAGAAACTAGCCTGCTGTACAAAAGGTAACATTTAGGTGTGTTGTTCTGTCCGCTTTTGCCTCTTGCCATGCCCACCACTGGCATGTAGCCCAGAACAGAATGTGGCCCTTAGGCTGAAAAAAGGTCCCAGCCCTTGATCTGGACTGACAAACCTAAAGGCCTGGTTTGTGCTGGCCAGGACTGAGCATGGAGGCCTTAGAGGAGAAAACCCTTATAGGTTTGGATGTTAAAGGGAAAGATTTTCCAAGACAAAGGGATAAGAAAAAGGATAGCTAAAGAAGTAGGAATATAAGTTTTCCTCCTATGGATAGTGAATGCAAAAGAATGTGTTGAGCTTTGAGGAATTCTTGCATAATCTTTAGTTTAGCTTCCTATCATTGATGAATGCCAATGGCTGCTGCTGGCTGTCCAAGAACCTATCATGAGTTTGCTGTTGGGTTTCCCTGTGCTTCAGGCATGGAGATTTCTCCATCAGAGCTTTTGAGAAGGCCAAAGAATAGGCATACTTTGAGTGATTTGAATTAGAGACCAAATAGACAAGAAGGCATTTGCAGTTCCTGGAGTTCTCACACCCCTTTGCACAGCTAGCAAGAGTTACTCCCAAAGCTGGAAGGGGGCTCCTGTTCTAGCTCCCGAAGCCTCTGTTTATTTCACTTTCCTAAACAAAATGTAGTTTCCTAGAGCGGTGATACCTAAAATGACAGTGACGTTGAGCTCCAAAGTAACAGGAGGTTCAATTTTAAGAATTACCTAATGTGAATGTTTAAATTCACTAATAGGCAAAAAACCTTGTGATTTAAGAATGTACCTATAGCCCACAGCTATTCTATCAAACTTTAAAAAGCAGGGAAATTGGGCAGCTATAGTGAATACAGCACTGGAGCAGGAGACCTGAACTCCTCTTTGAGATATTGTACTGCCCTACAAATTGGTCAAAATGCAAACACCATTTGGGTTGGTCTTTCACAGTCCAATCCACTTCCTGTATAGCTTGGAATAATTTGGTAACATGTGCCTCTGAGCATATGGTGAGTGCTGGCAACACCTGCCCCCTGATTAGCTAAGCTCAGCAGCTGTGAGGCTTTTCGAACTCTGACAGTTGGTTCTTACTGAGCATGCTCTGCATTATCATTGGGTTCCAGCCAAAATTTATTAAATTAATTAAAAATCAGCCAGGCATTTTTTCAACTTTTCAACTGCAGAAGATGAAGGTCAGAGTATGGGGCAACGTCAGTATTAGGATTACAGGTACTCTGTGAATATGGCTGATTTTTAATGAATTTCAACAGATTATGAGAACTCTCAGAGAAACAAGTCGAAAAGGGCTCTGAGGTTTTTTTCTCTTTTTACACTTTGAACTGTCTATTCTCTGTGACTGATTTGTGTATCGCCATGAAAATAGACAGGGTTAAGCAAGCGTTTCTGAGTTCAGGACTATATGTTTTGTAAGGTTTTGTTTTGAAATGAGCTTATGGGAAGCCTCAGAATGGCATGGGGGTATTTTCAATGTAACATTGCGGAATGTGAAAAATCTCTGCTGGCTATAGTATACAGCCACACTCGTGGCTGTATAATGTATCAGTTTGGTTGGATCTTAGCTTTTTATCCATAAAATAAATGACAGAAGCTTCCATTCATGGAAGGAAAGCTGCATTCACAGAAAGATCCATTCTGTGAGTGCACTCCTCCTCACAGAACCTTTCTGGTGCTGTGGAAAAGCTCATAAGGCAAGGCAAGTTAGTTGCCACAGCACCAAGAAGAGCTCCTACTGAGCAATCGCTGCATGGCTGGAAGTGACTGGTAGCCCTTTCAGTCTCTGCTTCCAGTTCACCTCTCCTATGTTCTGCCTCCTTTTGGAGAATGAAAGTTTCTTAGAGGGCCAACCTGAAGAGGGACATTTCTCCTGCAGTCCATGACGTCCCACCTGGTGTACTTCCTGTGTCATTGGACTGGCTAGGTAGCATGGCAGGTGCTCAGTTCCTTAGGCCTGGGAAAAGGCACCTATGGAGGTCCTGGCTCTGATTCTACAGTTCCTGCTGCTGTAGAATCTCGTTTAGCAGGCTCCTGCCTGTCAGCCTCAGGTTCAGTGGTACCCTGAACACCAGCAGCAGGCTCAGAGCCAGGGACATGGAATGGCTCCTTAGTCAGTGACACTGTAGCTTCAAACTCAGTGTCCTGGTCACTGTTGGACAAAACGTCAGGATCCAATACATTAATAATAATAATAATAATAATAATAATAATAATAATAATAATAATAATAATAATGATAATTTTATTTATTGGTCGCCTATCTGTCCAGGTTAATGGACACTCTAGGCGACTTACAATAAAAAACAATACATCATATACAATATACAAAATAAAACACAGTCATAGTCAATTTAAAATCAGTTTCCAATTAAAACATCATAAAACTAACCCTCCCCAATCCCATAGGCCTGCCTGAATAGCCAGGTTTTTAAGGCTTGGCGAAAACCTGTCAGGGAGGGAGTATGTCAAAGATCAAGAGGAAGGGAGTTCCAGAGGGTGAGGGCCACAATCGAGAAAGCCCTCTCTCTGGTCCGCACCAGCCTAGCTATTTTAACCGGTGGGACCGAGAGAAGGTCTTGTGAGGCTGATCTTGTCAGGCGGCATAATTGGTGACTCTGGAGGCGCTCCTTCAGATAAACTGGGCCGAAACCGTTTAGGGTTTTAAAGGTCAATACCAATACCTTGAATTGGGCCCGGTAGACAACTGGTAGCCAGTGAAGATCCATTAACACTGGAGTGATGTGATCACAGCGATGGCTGTGCTTGATCAAGCGCACCACCGCATTCTGTACCAGCTGTAACTTCCGGACCGTTTTCAAGGGTAACCCCACGTAGAGTGCATTACAGTAGTCCAAGCGAGAGGAGACCAGGGCATGTATCACTTGTGGGAGCAGATGAACAGGAAGGTAGGGACGCAGCCTTTGTATCAGACATAATTGATACCAAGCTGCCCGACTCACTGCTGACACCTGAGCCTCCATGGACAGCTGGGAGTCAAGAATGACCCCAAGGCTGCGGACCTGGTCTTTCAGGGGTAATCTCACCCCATTAAGCATCAGGTCTGTAATACCCAGCCTCTCTTTGTCTCCCACAAGCAACACCTCGGTCTTGTCAGGATTCAGCTTCAGCCTGTTCTGTCCCATCCATCCACTTACGGATTCCAGGCACTTGGACATGGTATCTACAGCCAACTCTGGTGAGGACTTAAATGAGAGATAGAGCTGAGTGTCATCCGCATATTGGTGACACTTCAGCCCAAAACTCCTGATGATGGCCCCCAGCGGTTTCACATAGATGTTAAATAGCATGGGAGAGAGGATAGAGCCCTGTGGTACTCCACAATTAAGAGACCAAGGGTCTGAAACCTCATCTCCCAAAGCTACCCTCTGCTGCCTATTTGAGAGATAGGAATGGAACCACTGTAAAACAGTGCCCCCCATTCCCAATCCCTCAAGGCGATCCAAAAGGATACCGTGGTCAACGGTATGGAAAGCCGCTGAGAGATCTAGGAGGACGAGGAAGGTATACTCCCCCATATCCAGCGCCCTCCTCATATCATCCACCAGAGCGACCAAGGCTGTTTCAGTTCCATGCCCAGTCCTGAAACCCGATTGGAATGGATCTAAATAATCCGTTTCCTCCAAGTGTGTCTGTAACTGTTTGGCCACCACTCATTCAATCACCTTGCCCAAGAATGGTAAGTTAGATACTGGGTGGAAGTTATTCAGTTCTCGGGGATCCAAGGAGGGTTTTTTTAAGATGGACTTTATCACCGCTTCCTTGAGGGCTAATGGCATTGCACCCTCTTTCAAGGATGCATTTACCATTGCCTTGATCCCTTCGCTCAGTCTCTCCTTGCAGCTCATAACAAGCCACGAAGGGCAAGGATCAAACAGACAGGTGGTTGGCTTCACGGTACCGAGCACCTTGTCCACTTCCTCAGAGAGAAGAGGCTGATACCGATCCCACCGGACCGGAATGCAACTGGCCGACCCTGGCCCACTACCTGTATCCACGGCGAGCGGAATCGTGCTCTTCAGGCGCTCGACTTTATCAGCAAAGTGTTTAGCAAAATTATCACAGGAGATTTTCGATTGCTCCATGGGTTCCTGAGCAACTGGACCGACCAGGCTTCGGACCACTTGGAACAATCTCCTGGGACAACACTCTGCTGACGCAATAGAGGCAGCAAAGAACTCCCTCTTTGTTGTCTTTATTGCCACTTGGTAGGCAGTTATTGCTGCTCTAACCAGTGTCCGATCGTCTTCAGTGCGAGATTTCCGCCACCGGCGCTCAAGTCGTCTCACCTCCTGCCTCAGACCCCGCAACCGTGGTGTATACCAGGGCGCTGTCTGAGTTCTATTCAGGGGGAGAGGACGTTTCGGGGCCACCTGATCCAAAGCCCCAGTGATCTCCCGATTCCACTTCATCACCAGGGCTTCGACCGGGCGACCTTCAGTCAGCTCCAAATCACCCAGCGCATTCAGGAATCCCTGAGGTTCCATCAGGCGTCTGGGGCGGACCATCTTAATAGGTCCTTGTCCCCTACAGAGGGTGTGTGCCATAGAGAGGTCTATATTCACCAGGTAGTGATCTGACCATGACACAGGGTTAGAAGAAACAACCCTCCCTTTCAGAACACTTCCCTCCCCTCCCGAGACAAACACAAGGTCAATAGCATGACCGGCTACATGGGTGGGCCCTGTATTACTGAGGTGCAGATCCCAAGAAGTCATGGTTTCAATGAAATCCTGAGGGGCTCCCATGAGGATAGACTCGGCGTGTACGTTAAAATCCTCCACAACCAAAAGGTTGGGGGAACGTAACCGCATGTCCGAGACCACCTCAAGCACCTCGGTCAGGGAGTCTGCTGTGCAGCGAAGTGGGCGGTACACAAGCAGAATCCCTAAACTGCCCGTTGGGCCCAACCTCCAATACATGCAATCAACAAACTTGGTCTCATGGAGAGGAGGTCTGGCGAAAACCAGAGATCCCCGATAGATGACTGCCACACCCCCTCCCTGCCTACCAATCCTCGGCTGCTGTGCGTACTGGAAACCCGCTGGTTTCATCTCTAGCATTTGGGACAAGGTTAACTAGAAATATAATATAGATAGATCCAATTTCACTAACATTTTAAATTTGGTCCGGAAGCTCGCTTCCTTTTCTTTTGTTACATTTGTTACATTTGAAAACCAAACTAATCTAAGATTCTGGCATAATCCAATGGTGGTTTGGGAAAGCAGGCAATTGTTTGGCTAAAGGTAAGACAAAGCTGGCCACTGCTGAAGTCTGGGCTGTGTATCCTGTGATCAACAGTACATGAGGCATGTCTCCAGTGATTTTGTAAATTCATAGCCTAATTATGCCTAAATCCCATGGATTTTACTGAAACACAAACACAATCAGATGTGAAATTTACTCACAACTTTTGTGCATTGTGGATGTTGACTCAGATCTAGACACAATCTCTTTACTTACTATATCCAACAGCCATACATAGTGAATTGGGATGCACATTCTTTTTGTTAGACACATAAGAAGGTCAACTCCCATAAACAACTTACAGAACGCCGTTCAATGCTGGATGGATGTGTATATGGGTGTGGATGACAATGTGGTTCTTCTTGGGAACCACACATGAAGTCCTGATTGCCAGCATCCTTCAGGAAAGTCACACAAGTATATCTCATCCAAGAAAGATAACACATCTCTAGATGCTGATCCCCCTTGCTAGTTCAGGATGATTGGTGTTAAATCAGAATGTACTTTAAATTACTCATGCAGCCATGGGCCAAAGACAGTGCTGCAATCACACTTTCTCCCCCTCTCTCCTGGTGTTGTGTTTTAGTTTGCATTATGTAAATTGCTGCTGCATTTTTAATTTCTCCTTCTTTGTCCTTTTGGATTTTGTAGGCATTGATTTTATCTCTTTCTTTCCACTTCTTTCACAGAGTCATTCTTGATAGTGGAGCATTTACTGCCTTGTTTTGTAAGAGCATTAGCAGTTTTGTCAGTGGTAGTGCTCATGAAATTTGGGGAGCAGGGCTGGTTACATAATTTGAGCTTCTTTTGCAGCAAAGTTGAAGGCCACTTCCCCCCCCCTCAGCAGATCAAAATTACTGCCTTCTCACCTGCTGTGATTTCCAGCAATATATATTTAAGGAGCATTAAATCTGTCCTGGAGGTAGAACAGATTTTACTAAAACATATTTACAGGCTTATGATTCTGTAAAATTAACTACAGCAAAAAATGCACAAATGGCTCAAATATTCTCTTCCTCTCATTCCCCCCCCCACTTCTGATGTAACATCTGCCAGCTGCAACTCACACATTTTCAGTATGTGAAATGTCAGTAGCAGGAACCCTCAAATGTCAGTAGCAGGAACCCTAAATTATACAGGAAGAAATCTTGGGGTAACCAGGAGTGGAATTTTGTGTGGATGAACTGAGATTCTATTCAGTTCTGGCACTCAAAACAAATTCCTGGGCTCAGAATTTTTTTCTAATTTTATGGATGTGGATCTTAGGATTCTAGAGAAAAACAGAGTAGAACCTTCAAGCCTGAAGCCTGCCCGCACCTGGTCTAGGTGGTGCATCCATGTGAATGAGATGTGAGTGCTGCTGCTTCAGACATTACACCAAAAGCACAAAACAGATGTGCAAATCAGTAACTTTTCTTAACTGAATGTTTCCATGTAACCTCTGAATCTGCAATCAGTCATTTCTCTTCCATTGGCTATCACTCGTGGCCGAGTAAGATTGTCTTCCAAGATAAAGTCTTTAACGGTGGGTCCATAAGTGACTGTGGAGGCCAATTCTGGATCCACACAGCCTCCCACAGTGAGGACATAGGTTTCCAGATGGAAGATGGTCACGATGAGGATTTGCTTGATGTGCCTTCCGCTTAGCTCTTTTGTCCCTTTTGCCCTGTACTCATGCTTCTTCAAAGTCCATAGCACCTTTGATAATGGCTGACCTCCATTTGGGACGCTCATGGGCCAAGGCTTCCCAATTCTCAATGCTTATGTTACATTTTTTAGATTAGCTTTGAGAACATCTTTAAACCTCTTTTGCTGTCCACCAATATTCCGTTTTCCATCCATAAGTTGGGAGTAAAGTAGCTGCTTTGGAAGATGGTGATCAGGCATTCGAACAACATGGCCGGTCCAGCGAAGTTGATGTTGGAGGATCATTGTTTCAACACTGGTGGTCTTTGCTTCTTCCAATACGCTAACATTAGTCCGCCTGTCTTCCCAAGTAATCAGTATCCTCTGCCAGTGCATTACATTTTCAGATAGATCACTTTTTTAAACATTCTCTGCACATTGTTTTAACTCTGCACAATAATACTTCCTAGCACTAAGTACAGAACTTAAGCATTACACTGTTGTAACTTTTCCTTAAACTAATATTTACTGGCTTTATTACTGAAACATATGAATTGTAATACAATGACAACCATAACCCTTATCTCAATACGCAATCAGCAATAAAATTAAACTTCTAGGTTTTCTGCCCCTGCTTGCTTTGCTCGCCAGCCCCACCTACTGTTGCCAAACCTCCTCCCTTCCCCACATGGGTGGCTGAATCTCCCCCTTATCCCCCATGGATCCCCAGCACTCTCCTTCCCCCCTAGCTCTCCTACCTACCTGCCCAGGCCCAGCCACAGTCCTCTCAGCTGGTGTGGTCTCTGCCACTGGCCCTCTTGCACCACTGCTGCCACCACCCCTCTCACTGCTGCTCCCATCCCTCTTGCTGCCACCACCCCTCTCACTGCCACCACCACCATCACCAGCCCCACCTGAGTGTCACACTACCCATGAACGCTTCTGCACAAGCATGCACCTGCACAAAAGCATTCACAGGTAGTGTCGCACTTAGAAAAATATAATATATTAAACTATACTATGGAACAACTTGCAAAGGAGTCTGGGGGTAATGGGAAATTCTTTCACAGTTTGACTTGTTTCTCAAACCCAGGGCCAGCTCCAAAGGGCAGCTAGGTGGGGCCCTGGCCGAGGGCTCCTGGGGCTACAAGTGCCCCTGAGGGGCCCCTCCTCTCCCCTTCTGCAATCTGCAAAGCATCCGAGCTACCCACCATTCCCTCGCTCCACCTACCTTTCTCTGCCGACTTCTTTTGCGGCTGCCATTAACCAAGATGGCAGCTGAGGTTTCCCTAAGGTGCTGATGCCCCTGCTGCCATCTTGGTTGATGGCAGAAATGTGCGCATGTAGCACACATGAGTGCCATCAACCAAGATGGTGGCGGAGGCTGCATGCACAGCCCACATAGCCACAAAAGACAGGAGACAGGTAGGTGGGGCGCATGTGCACATGCTGGGGCCCGGGGCAAGCTAGTGTCCAAGGGCCCCAGCGTGCCTGGAGCCAGTCCTGCTCAGCCCACATTCATACATTTATTCCACTTTAAACTTTCATGGTTTCCTCCAAAGAATCCTGGGAAGTGTAGTTTGTGAAGAGTGCTGAAGGAGACCCCTATTTCCCTCATAGAGCTACCATTTCCAGAGTTCTCTGAGAAGAGGGACTTACTGTTAAACCACTCTGGCAACTGTAGCTCTGTAAGGGGGATAGGGTTCTCCTAACAACTCTCGGAACCTTTCAATTTTCCATACAATGAAATCTAACGCAAATTTGGAGTTTATGCTCTGGCAAAACAACTGAGAAATTTCAGAGGGAGATAAAAGACTTTCTACAGCCCCCGGCAAGTTTCTCAGGGGTAGGTGGGTTATATACCCTAACTTATCTGGAGAGATCTTGAGGGTCAAGTGCATGTCTGTTGAGAAGCCTGAAATCAGTTTAAAGAAATTACAGCAAATGTGTAATTAAAAACAACTGTTCTCAGTTTAGTTAACTGTAGCAGGAACATGTTAGCTCTACATATGCTAAATGAAGCATGCTGTTAATGTGTTAGTATAAATATGGTGAATAAAAATAACACCGACATCAATGGCAATCTGTTAGATACTTGCTTAATTAAAAACAAAATGTAAATTGGCTACAAAGAAACTTAATACCAATGACCCAAACATACGACTTACAATACCAATGAAGAACTGCTTGGCTGGTGGAACTAACTGACCAGTGTCAAAACTTTGGATTATGTGTCTTAGGCACTGGTGGTGCCCCTATTCAACAGAAACCACATGACCTGGGGCTGGTTCACATATGCATGTATATCATATGATATCTCATCAGCTGATTACTCAACACTTCATAACTCATAGCTGAATGTGTAAACTGTCTCTACTGGGGTTATGTGAAACCACCATGAGTGGCTGCTTTGTCACACAAGAGAGTCACCACTTGCTGCTGATATGAGCAAGTAATTAACATGATTCTGTGAACCATCCCATGAGAGTTCATTCTTCCTTAAAAACATAGGACGAGTAGAAGGAAGATCAAACCAGAAGCCCGTCTAGTCTAGGGATGGAAAGATCTGTCAGCTTCAGTTATCTTAGCTTCTCATTTTCCCAATCAAATTCACTTCTCCATGTTCTGCAGCAAATTGAAAATTCTCTAGCATTTTAGTACAAATTTCTCCTACTAACACATTTTTGTAGGCAGTTTTGACTAATGTACATATTTTTTCAAGCCATTTCTCATCATATAATGTATTTTGCATGTTATCTTCACTCATATATTCATTTTTATGCACACTTTCCCCTAATATATGCCTTTTTGTAAACATTGCTTGGTTCATGAACTGTAAAATTTGAATAAGTGCAAATGTCAAAGGTTGGTTGTGTTTCAGATCTCATATTGTTTTGGAAAGTGTGAATTTGGCTTAAAATGTGAACTGAATCAAAATTCTTGCCCATCCCCAATCTTGTCCCAGCATTCCCTCACCAAAGAGGCCAACCAGATGCTTATGGGAAGCCCATGTTATCTGGGGGATCATCTTCCCCATTATATACCTACCGATTCACTGCAGTCATCTCCGAGGGCCCTACCGGTTGTGCCACATGAGCTGAAGTGTTCATTCCATGGGTCTCAGACTAGTTCCTTCAGTGCAGTATCACCTGCCTTGTGGATCACACTGCCCACTGAAGTTAGGCTCCAAAACTGTACACATTTTATCAGATGATAATTTTTTAATTTTATTTTTAGAAGCTCATCCAAGATGGATGAGTTGACTTGCAGGCAAAATCTGATTTCTTCTTTTGAAAGCCTGATTTGAAAAAGAAGAATGAAAAGCAGAGCAGTTTCCCCTCCTGGGGTTTCCATGTTAGGGATCATTAGGACAGAGATTGAGACTGAAAAATAAAACTGCCAATGTAGTAATACCATTGCACACATTTATGTGTGGCTACATTTGGAATACTGTCGACAATTTTGGTCTCGTCCCCTCAAAAAAAGGATATTGGTTTAGAAAAGGGCAACAAAAATAATCAATTGGCTGGAGCAATTCCCCTATGGGGAAAGGTTGCAATATTTTTTTTAGTTTTTAGTTTTTTTAAAAAATCAGTCAAGTGGGGCATAATAGAGGTCTATAATATTATGCATGGTGTGAAGAAAGTGGATAGAGCTATCTTTTTCTCCCTCTCTCATAATTCTAGAAGGCCCATCCAATGAAGCTGAATGTTGGAAGATTCAGCAAGCACAAAATATAATGCTTCTTCATACAGTGCATGGTTAAACTATGGAATTTGACTTCACAAGATGTAGTAATAGTCACCAGCTTGGGTGACTTTAAAAGAGAAATAAACAAACTAATGGATGATAAGTCTATCAATGGCTGCTAGCTATGATAGCTGTGTACCACTTCCAGTGTC
The DNA here is from genome assembly GCF_030035675.1 of Rhineura floridana. Classification (NCBI taxonomy): domain Eukaryota; kingdom Metazoa; phylum Chordata; class Lepidosauria; order Squamata; family Rhineuridae; genus Rhineura; species Rhineura floridana. The sequence goes on along the minus strand of NC_084481.1, from coordinate 178,754,101 downwards.
AGAGGAAGTATGTCTCTGTATACCAATTGCTGGAAATCACAAGTGAGGAAGGAGGCCTTCTCTCTAGTAGCTACCCATCACACCTGGTCAAGTAGCCAGTTACTTACAGCTTTAGCAACCACAACCCACTCTCTCTTAATGTCGGAGGGTCAAAATGATGGACAGGAAGACTAAAGCATGACAGGGAATGTGCAAAAGACACTTAGCTGCCTCATCACAATAGGAGAAAATAATCTGCAGGACTATTGGGAGGCACCATCCTTTTGAACAAGAAAGGAATTGATTAGACAGAAAGCAAGCACTGAAAGAGAATCCGAGACATAGGGGGAAGGAGTTTAAAAAATGCTGCTAGTCAAACAGAGGAAACAAAGAAACTATATCAGGATACCTGTGGGACCCGAGATAATAAGAACAGCAGGAGAAGAGAGAAAGAAAACATACAGCAAAGGGGGGGTCTTCAAAAAGAAGAAACATAAAACAGAATGAAAAACCAATTGAGGATGCCAGAATATTTGACAGTGAGGGGCAGGATCTAAAGGAACTTCTGAAAGATAAGGCTGACCTCCCCTACAGGGCTAGGTTAGCGATGGTATGATACTTACCAAGAGCATTGTTTATATAACTCCATACCCTACAGAAAGTGGGAGGGGTGGGGAGACAGAACATAGGTAACACCTGCATAGTCTGCTTAGAGGGTACACTCTTCAACTTCTGTTGCGAAATTAAGATGATAGTGATAAAGAAATATAAGATTTAAAGTAAGGATGGATGGATAGATAAGAATATATGAAATCAGGAATAATAAAGTGAATGGAGTAATCAGTGATTGTTCTTTGTTGTTTTTGTTTTTCTTAGCAGTAGATCCACACGGCAGCTTAAAAGCTTACTGTATGGTGCATCATCAGGTGGTTGTCTGTAGCCACTTACCACACAGACATACCCAGTGTTTCCATTCCTCTACAGCACCCCTTCCCAACCAGTGTGCCTCCAGATGTTGTTGGACCACAACTCCCATCAGCCTCAGCCACTGGCAATGCTGGCTGAAGCTGATGGTCCAACAACATCTGGAGGCACACCAGTTGGGAAAGGCTGCTCTACATAGAAACAGAAGGTCACTAACCCTGGGCACAACCTGAAAATCCTCATATTCGTTTTCTACTAGCTCATTGTGACGCCCTTCCCTGGCTCTCCCTGTCAGGTTCCTACCTGCGCGTGGCTACTGCCTGTCACTAGGCACCACCAGGGACTCCACCAGTCCGGACTGTCCTTTTTTATTGTTTCTCTCCCCGCTCTAGCACAGATCTCAACAGATCCCCCTGCTAGGCAACCACCAGTCACGTCCTAATACTAGTATTCGCAGAGACTCTGAATACTGGTATTGTTATTCTCTTCACCGCTGCCACCATTTGTTACAGTTTCCCTTCAGCCTTGGTCATTACCTTACCCTCCCTTCTGGTCTGTGAAACCCCAGCCAAGGATCAGGCCTTTGGTAAACCAAATTAAGTATTTATTAAAGATAACAAAGCTAACAAGATTAACAAGATTTCTTCTTAAGGCACATAAGCATATGGTTTTACTCAATACTAATCCGAACTCCACCCCCCTCCTTCTCCACTCTCTCCTGGCAAACAACTCTCTAAACTCCACCAAGCAACCCACTCAGTTCACCTCATCCACCACCACCACCTCCCAGATTCCACTGTCTCTCTTACTTTTATACGTTCAGCCATTTTAAACATTCAGCCAATCATCTAGCATTCTACTGCCCATTCACTCCCCCTCCTCTTTCACTCCACTTACCATGTATCTTCTAAACAACCAACACTTACCATATATACATTAATATAGGAACATCACATTCCCCCCCCCTTAAAACAACGGCAGAGTATTATTCCTGTTCCAGGATTTATACGTCGCGTTAACAAATAAAAGTCTCTATGGGGAAAATGTCTTTCTTTGTTCCTCTGTCTGGTCACGTCACTGCAGTCCCAGCCATTTGCCTGGAAAGTCCATCGGCCAGTACATTGTCCTTGCCTTTTATGAACTGGAAGTCCACTTGATAGTCCTGTAGGGCCCAGGACCACCTCTGCAGCATAGTGTTATGGTTTTTCATAGTCTGCAACCATAACAAGGCCCGATGATCCGTAGTCACTGTGAATCTTCATCCCCACACGTATGGGCGCAACTTGTTCAGTCCCCACACGACCGCTAGGCACTCCTTCTGGACCGATGAATAGTTTTTCTCCCTCGGCGTCAGCTTGCGACTCAGGTATGCCACTGGATGTCTGGTGCCTTCTCTCTCCTGTAGCAAGACGACTCCCAGCGCCAGGTCCGACGCATCTGTAGCCACGATGAATGGTTTCTCATAGTCTGGTGCTATTAATATGGGTCCTTGGCACAAGGCTTGCTTCAGTAGATCAAAAGCCTTCTGACATTCATCCGTCCATACCACACGCTCAGAACACTTCTTCTTTGTTAATTCATGCAAGGGGGTTGCTATTTCCCCAAAATTTCTCACAAACTTCCTATAAAATCCAGCCACACCCAGAAATGCCCTGACTTGTTTTTTGGTTAAGGGGATCGGCCACGCTTGTATTGCCTCCACCTTGCTCCATAAGGGGGTGATATTCCCACTCCCCACCTTATGTCCTAAATAGATTACTTCCTTTAGTCCAAACTGGCATTTCTTAGCTTTTATTGTGAGGCCTGCTTTTCTTAAGGCCTCCAATACTGTTGTCAGGTGTTGGACATGCTCAGGCACCGACTTGCTAAAAATGGCCACGTCATCGATATAGGCCACTGCAAAATCTGACATGCCTCGCAACACAGTATTGATTAGCCTCTGAAATGAACTTGGTGGGTTCCTTAGTCCCATGGGTAAGGTCACAAACTCATATAACCCATCTGGTGTACTGAAGGCAGTTTTGGCTCTGGATTGCTCGTCTAGTTCCATTTGCCAAAATCCTTTACAGAGATCTAGTGTAGAGATAATGGTTGCTGCCCCCAATAACTCTAACATTGCGTCTACCCTAGGCATAGGATACGCATCTGGGACAGTAATTTTATTGATTAGCCGATAATCAATGCAAAACCTTGTCGTTCCATCTTTTTTCGGAACCAGGACAATACTTGAGGCCCAGGGACTGATGGATTCCCTGATCGCTCCTAATTCCAGCATATCTTCCACCTCCTTTTTGATCTCATTTAAAACTTTCCCATTCACACGGTACGGAACAGATCTGATTGGGGCATGATCTCCAGTATCAATGGAATGTATAAATATACTGGTTCGGCCAGGTTTGTTGCTAAAGAGATTCCTATAGGTTTTCAAAACTCTCAGAATCTCTTCTTTTACTTCCTCCTTCACCTCCTCTGACCATTCCACTTGATCTACCCCTCCTTTGTCTTTGCTTTCCTGTACCAAATCTGGAAGTTCAGGCCCACTTCCCTCAGGGAATAAGGTAACTTGCAACACCTGTGCATCCCTGGTATGGTAAGGCTTCAACATATTTACATGAACCACTTTGCTTTTGTTTAATTGGTCTGTGGTGATTACATACGTCACTGTGTCAAGCCTTTCTCTGATGGTATATGGTCCTTCCCAGTTAGCCTGTAATTTGTCATGTTTCCTGGGTATGAACGCCATAACCATATCTCCCACATTATACACACGTTCCCTGGCTGTTCTGTCATACCAGTAACGTTGCTTCTCCTGTGCTTGACTCAAATTCTTTTCCACCACCTCCATCATTGATGTTAATTTATTGCGGAATTCCAATACAAAATCTACTACAGATGTTTTGTACTCTCCCAGGGTTCCTTCCCATGAATTTTTTAATAGTTCCAAAGGTCCCCTCACTTTTCTAGTGAACATGAGTTCAAAGGGTGAGAAGCCTGTTGACTCCTGAGGGACTTCTCTGTATGCAAATAAGAAGCATCCCAACCGTTCATCCCAGTCTTGTGGGTGATCTTGAACATAGCTTCTGATCATGCCCTTCAAAACACCATTGAATCTCTCTGTTAACCCATTAGTGGCGGGATGGTAAGTAGTGGTCTTTAGATGTTTTAGACCACAACATTTCCACATACATTGCATCACTTCTCCCATGAATACACTGCCTTGATCCTTCAGCACTTCATGAGGGAAACCCAGACTCATAAAGATTTGTAATAAAGCCTCTGCCATTACAGGGGCTTCTACAGATCTCAGTGCTTCTGCGTCTGGGTACCTGGTGGCAAAATCCACCACCACCACTAGATATTTCTTGCCATGCCTTGTGGGTTTGGAAAAAGGGCCCACCAAATCTGTTCCCACTCTATAAAAGGGTTGTCCAATTATAGGAAGGGGCTTTAAGGGTGCCTTAGTCTGTACTCCACTTTTTCCCACCTTTTGGCATATTCCACAAGATAGACAATGTTGTTTTATATCTTTGGAGATGTTTGGCCAATAATAGTGTGCCGCCAATCTCCTCTTGGTCTTTTTTATTCCCAGATGTCCTGCACATGGGACATCGTGGGCTACCTCTAGCAATCTGGTTCTGTATTTGCTAGGTACTATCAATTGCTTCACTGGTTCACATTCATCCTTTCTCTCAGCGGGCATCCACAGTCTATATAAAATCCCATTCTCACACACAACTTGATTCCTCAGTTTGTCAGTGAAAGGAATCTGTTGGGTCAGAGCTTGTTCCTTTATCTGCTTCAAACTTATATCTTTATGCAGCTCTTCCCTGAATTGCTCTGCTTCTTTCTTATCAGAGACCACTTGATACAGTTTGTCTCCTTCAGCAGGCCTGCTAGTGGTTGCTATGGTGACCTGAGGCTGGTTAACAGATTCCACCCTGTTTGTTTCAGCCCCCCTTAATATGGCTTCTTTTTCTCTGCCAATTTGCTGTCTGGTCACTACATAGATCTTTCCTTGGGCTCCCATTACATCTCTTCCCAGTATTACTGGTTCTTGTTGCTGGGCATTAATGCCTACTTTATATCGGCCCTCTCGGCCTCTCCAAGTCATTTCCACCAGGGCCACAGGCAAGCTTTCTGGTTGACCCCTCACTCCTTGGATAGTCACAGTTTCCTGAGGTAATATTACCTCAGATTTTATTAAATCTGGCCTCAGTAATGTCTGAGCGGCACCAGTATCAAGCAATGCCCAATAATTTGCCCCTTGTACACTCACTTCCTCTCTCAGACTTGAATCAAGGTCTGTTACTTCTGTCCAGTTTATCTGGCAGAACTGAACCTTTTTCGCTGTTTCTAAAGCCTTGGGCTCTGTTTTCACTGCCCTTGTCTGAGCAGGATTACTAATGGGGTTGGCAACCTCACATTGAAAACGTAGGTGCCCCGGTCTACCACATTTGTAGCATAATTTCTCCTCACTTTTAGGGTACACAGATCCACTCTGGGGTGTCCTGTGCCCTTCAGATTTTACTGGAGGACTCACTCTCTGTGGTACCACATCCCTTCTGCCAGCATTATATGGTCTGGGTTTAAAATCTCTTGATGTTTTCCCCACCCAGCCAGTTCTGTTGGAGGCGAAGTGATCCGCCATCTCTGCGGCCTCCTGCACCGATGTAGGGGAACGGTCTTTGACCAGGAGCCTTATTTCTGGTGGTAACTGATGGTATAATTGATCCAATATCATGAGGTTTTTCACCTCCTCCACAGACTGAGCTTTTGCACTTGTCAGCCATTTCCCAAATATGTCCATCAGTTTTGCCCCCAGCTCCACGAAAGACCTCCCTGTCTGTATCTGGCAGTTTCTGAAAAGCTTTCTAAAATAATCAGGCCCCAGTCTGAATCTTTTAAACACTGCTTCTTTGAATTCAGCATAGGTGACGGGCCTGTCTGAGGGGAAATATTGGTATACCTCAGCCAATTCCCCTTTAATCAGGTTTGATAAATACTGCATGTATTTATCTTTAGGTAGACCCCACAACTGAGCTGCCTTTTCAAAGGTGATGAGGTAAATTTGAGGATCTTGACCAGGCTCATAGACAGCAAAGTCCTTTGGAGTAATTTTTATTTTTGCTCCATCTCTGTCCTTTCTTGTTTCATCAGAATGAAACTTCTCTCTTTCGAATTTTAACTTTTCTACTTGTAATTTGGCATCCACTGCTCGTTGCTTCTCCCTCTCCTCAAACCCCATTCTCATTCTCTCAGTTTCCATCTTCAACTTCGTAGTTTCCAACTCCCTCTGCTTGTCTTTTTCCTCAGCCTCCCATCTTAACTTCTCTCTCAAGTACCCTATATAAGCGGGATTGCTTAAGTATCCTTCTGGGGTCTCTTCTCTGACAGGTTGTTTTTGCTGGGCAGTAGCAAATCCTATAAGTGCTACCCTCAATTCATCTACCCCTTTACCCTCGTGAGGTAAATTGAATGTTATGCACTTCTCCACCAGCTCCTCTCTTTTCATTTTTATGTATTCAGCCATGGTGTTTGAGTTCACTCACTCTTTGCCACACACTCTTTGCCAGTCACTCTCACAAGAAATCTTGTTTTGTTATTTCTGTTTGCCACACCACTGTTCTGGATTCTCTAGTATTCGTATCTGGATTCTCTGTTGTTCGTATCCCACCGCTACCACCACCTGTGATGCCCTTCCCTGGCTCTCCCTGTCAGGTTCCTACCTGCGCATGGCTACTGCCTGTCACTAGGCACCACCAGGGACTCCACCAGTCCGGACTGTCCTTTTTTATTGTTTCTCTCCCCACTCTAGCACAAATCTCAACAGATCCCCCTGCTAGGCAACCACCAGTCACGTCCTAATACTAGTATTCCCAGAGACTCTGAATACTGGTATTGTTATTCTCTTCACCGCTGCCACCATTTGTTACAGTTTCCCTTCAGCCTTGGTCATTACCTTACCCTCCCTTCTGGTCTGTGAAACCCCAGCCAAGGATCAGGCCTTTGGTAAACCAAATTAAGTATTTATTAAAGATAACAAAGCTAACAAGATTAACAAGATTTCTTCTTAAGGCACATAAGCATATGGTTTTACTCAATACTAATCCGAACTCCACCCCCCTCCTTCTCCACTCTCTCCTGGCAAACAACTCTCTAAACTCCACCAAGCAACCCACTCAGTTCACCTCATCCACCACCACCACCTCCCAGATTCCACTGTCTCTCTTACTTTTATACGTTCAGCCATTTTAAACATTCAGCCAATCATCTAGCATTCTACTGCCCATTCACTCCCCCTCCTCTTTCACTCCACTTACCATGTATCTTCTAAACAACCAACACTTACCATATATACATTAATATAGGAACATCACACTCATCCCTATATGTATTTTTGTAACATCTGCAAAGAGATAAAGTATCCTGTTATAGAAGCCATGCTGATCTTTCTGAGAAAGATATATTCATCTATATCAGGAGGGCAACCTTTGGCCCTCCAGATGTTGGCAAACTACAACTCTCATCAGCCCTAGCAAACATGGCCAATGATCAGCAATGATGGGAGATGTAGTTTGGCAACACCTGGAGGGCCACAGCACTCCTGATCTCAAGGTCAATAGCGTTGTAGTTCAAAGGCTGGCTGACCAACCCTGGCACAGTCTCAATTTACTTCTTAAATCACTGATCACCACACCACACTGCTTATGATCTTAGAAATGTCATCTCATTCACATAACTTTCCTTCATATTTGCATTGAAGCAATTCAAATTAACTAAACCGTGTGGTGTCCTTTTCATAATTTGCCCCAGATGTTAAACTTGCATAGGCTACTCAACCAGTAAGGTCAGTAAAAATCAATGATGCAGTTAGAATTAATCTAAAGACCATCAGACAAAGCCATCTTCATTCACCAGCTCCCTAAAAATTAATCATTGGAATCCGGAGTACAGTGTATTATTTTAAAATAATGGGGTGGATCCAGACTTTGGGTTCCACAAATGAAATAGCTCCTGGCGTCCACAGGAGTTGTTTGATCTAGTAGAGCTCCTGCTGGTAGAGGAAGAAAGGTGACCCCTGCTTTGGCTTCCTCAGCCCTCTGAAAATCTGCTCTGAAGAGTCCCCCAAACCTTCAGAGCAGATATTTGAGGGTGCAAGTAGCTGCAAGGGGAGAAAAGAACCAGCAAAAGTCCTCCTGCTATCAGCAGGAGCAAAATTCCAGATCCAACTCAATCTATTTCAATGTCCCACCTCAACCAAAGTCATTGTATTAGTAACAGAAGCTATCTTACAACAGAAATAATGAGCTACATTGCTAAACCTTTGTGTATTCTTGTTGACTTTTTCAGCAACAGATAAAATAAAAGATCACAGCAGGAAATATGTTCACTCTAGGATATAAAGGAAGATAAATCAGTCATTTATTTTTCTTCTATCTTTCAACATTGTCTTTCAGTCTGCCAATGTGACAGACAATGTTATGCAGACTCAGTAGTTGTATTTAATTCTAAGCTCTTACTGACATGTACAATAAGGTTGGATTTGTATTTGCATCTATCCCTATGTTCACATAACTTTAGCTTCAGCTTTTTTTACCCCCAGTTGCTTGACTCACAGAATGGCCATTCTGTTTGCAATGCCAGAGGATATTTTACGAAAGTAAAGTGTACATTGAAAAGCATATATTTGTGAAAATAATATACAAGAATACCTAATGTTAGAGGAAATTGCTTTGCAAAAATGTGTGTATTATGCAAATTTGCATACAAAAATGTGAGAATTAGGAGAAACTGGCACTAAATTGCTAATGAATATTCACGAGGATTTTTTAAAAAATGATAATTTGCAAACTGATGTGGAAATGTGAAGGAATGACCTTAAGAAGGGAAAAATGAGAAACACAGAGAAACAGAAAGAGATAGATTCACCATCTTAGTGAGCAAATACACAAAATTGGAGATATGTGACAAAAGTGTTGATATGCAAATTTTAGTCTAGTCATTTCAGATTTGCACTATTTTAAAGGAAAACTACAAATGAAACACTGCAGCATAAAATGCTTTTTGTGTGGCAGCTAGGGCTATGCACAACCCCCTCTATCCCCCCCCCGTGGCCCCAATCTGTGAGCCCCGGGATGGACAATCCACCCTGTCCCGAAGAAGGGACCACCTGCTTCACCCCAGATCCATCCCTGAAGCTATTCTGGTGCAAAGCTAAGGATTTTTTTAATTAAAAAATTGTTGGGGGAAAGGAAACACTATGTCTCCTTCTCCCCCCCCCCCCCAACCAGCAGCATCATGCAGGATGGAATTGTTCTGTTTACTAGCAGGTAAGCAAGATAATTCCATCCCGCGGCTTGCTGGTCGCTGCTCCTGCACAAGCAGCCTCTCTGCATGCAGGAAAGCCACCCACAAATGAGCAGCAACTGGCAGTACAAAGAATAAATCCTCTCACTTATCAGCTGACAAGTGAGAGGATTCCCTACTTAATGCAGAGAAGCCACTTGGAAAAGGAATTTGGCACACAGGATTGTGGGATTCCTGGCAGCAAGGAAGAGAGAACAGATGGGAAAGGCATCAATGTCCTTCCATGAAGAGGCACCTCCTTTCCCTACTTTCTCTCATCCTTCCCGTGCATGACTACCTGTCCTGTCTGCCCAATGCCCTGTCCTCTGATCACTGTGGACTGCCATACCCAACTCATAAAGATCCAGGGCTATCTCAGCCTGACTTGACCAAGGCCCAAATGTCTCCAAAGAGACCCAATTTGGCTTGAACCTTGGCTGTGTCTGGAGCACAGCCAAGGTGGCAGCACCTACGATGTGGAATGCTCTTCCTCCTGAAATTAGGCATGCACCAATGATCTTATGTTTTTTGCACATGCTAAAGACTTTTCATGAAGCCTTTCTAGAGAAGTCGTTGGTCATTCATTTTATTGTATCTTACCAGTCCTCCTTGCTGCCCTGAGCTCCTTCTGGGAGGAAGGGTGGGATATAAATGTAATAAGTAAATAAATAAAATAATGGTCACTGTGAAGCTTGAACTGTATTTTATGCTCTTTTATTTTGGTATTGTTGTATGCCTTGACCACTTTGAGGTTTTTAGATGGTATGCAGTTAATAAATATAAAGTGTTTTATAAATATTTTAATAATAAATAAATAGGCCACCCTTGTGATGAATAATTTTTGGGATCTTGGACTGGGGGTCCTTGAAGAAATTTGAAGACACAGGCTTGAAGCAAAAAAGTAGGCCTTTATTCTCTACAAGCATATGCAGGGTCAGCCTCCCAGAGTGCCTGGTGAGGACTGCAATGAGGCACTGTCTGCATGGCTCTTTTATACACTACTAAGTGCAGCATGTGACATACTTACACCAATCATACAATATCCTCTAAACATTACATAATGGTTACATCTTTCTGCAGTATTTCTAAACCAATCAGATAACGTTATTAAAATGAGCACATGTATATTCATAATTGGCAATCATCTCCTATTCCATTGTTCTGTCTTCTTGACTAATGTCAATCTGTCCCCTTGACTAATATTTCTAATATGCCTCTTTCTACTTGACCAATGTTACTACTATTCTACTGTCTCACTTTACTGATGTTTTTTGGGCCAGTTGAGACCAGTTACTATCAACCTTAACATTGTACTATTCTAATTGGTCTGCCATGCATATCTAGTACATGGCAGGTTCCATTGTTCCTGGTTGGCTAGGCCTACCCAATCCATTTATTAATCATATGTGGACCTGTCACTGTTTACTTCAGGCTTATTAACTTCACCTGCCTCTCTGTGCGACTGGATTTTTAGGGGTCTCAAAGGCCTGTGGGCCTTTTGCTTAGTTTCTTGTGATTTTCTTATATTTCACAGAATCATATAATCATAGAATAGTAGAGTTGGAAGGGGCCTATAAGGCCATCAAGTCCAACCCCCTGCTCAATGCAGGAATCCAAATCAAAGAATTCCCGACAGATGGCTGTCCAGCTACCTCTTGAATGCCTCCAGTGTTGGAGAGCCCACTACCTCTCTAGGTAATTGATACCATTGTCGTATGGCTCTAACAGTTAGGAAGTTTTTCCTGATGTCCAGTCAAAATCTGGCTTCCTGCAACTTGAGCCCACTATTTCGTGTCCTGCACTCTGGGATGATCAAGAAGGGCCCTCCTCTGTGTGACAGCCTTTCATGTACTTGAAGAGTGCTATCATATCTCCCCTCAGTCTTCTCTTCTCCATGATCATCCTTGTTGCCCTCCTCTGAACCTGTTCCAGTCTGTCTGCATCCTTCTTGAAGGGCAGAGACCAGAACTGGATGTAGTACTCAGAGCTTGGAAAAGTTACTTTTTTAAGCTACAACTCCCATCAGCCCCAGCCAGCATGGCCACTGGATTGGGCTGATGAGAGTTGTCGTTTAAAAAAGTAACTTTTCCAAGCTCTGGCAGTACTCAAGATGAGGCCTAACCAATGCTGAATAGAGGGGAATCAATACTTCATGCAATTTGGAAACTATACTTCTGTTAATGCAGCCTAACATAGCATTTGCCTTTTTTGCAGCCACATCACATTGTTGGCTCATATTCAGCTTGTGATCAACGGCAATTCCAAGATCCTTCTCGTATGTCGTATTGCTGAGCCAAATATCCCCCATCTTATAACTGTGCATTTGGTTTCTTTTTCCTAAGTGTAGAACTTTGCATTTATCCTTGTTGAATTTCATTCTGTTGTTTTCAGCCCAATGCTCCAGCCTATTAAGGTCCCTTTGTTTCTATCTTCCATGGTATTAGCTATGCCCCCCAATTTTGTATCATCTGCAGATTTGATAAGCATGCTCTGTACCTCCTCATCCAAGTTGTTAATAAAAATGTTGAAGAGCACTGGGCCCACAACCGAGCACTGTGGTACCCCACTCGTTACTTCTGCCCGGTTTGAGAAGGAACCTTTGATAAGCACTCTTTGAGTACGATTCTGGAGCCAACTGTGGATCCATCTGATAGTTGTTCCATCCAGCCCACATTTAGCTAGCTTGCTAATCAGAATATCATGGGGCACTTTGTCAAAAGCTTTGCTGAAGTCAAGATATATTATGCCCACAGCATTCCCACAGTCTACAAGGGAGGTTACCCGATCAAAAAATGAGATGAGATTAGTTTGGCAGGATTTGTTCTTCTTAAATCCATGTTGGCTCCTAGTAATCACTGCATTGTTTTCAAGGTGCTTACAGATTGACTGCTTTATAATCTGCTCCAGAGTCTTTCAAGGGATTGATGTTAGACTGACTGGTCTGTAGTTCCCCGGTTCCTCCTTTTTGCCCTTTTTGAAGATAAGGACAACATTAGCCCTGCTCCAGTCATCTGGCACTTCAGCCATGCTCCACAATTTCGCAAAGATAATAGGCAGCGGTTCTGAGAGTTCTTCAGCCAGTTCCTTCAATACTCTAGGATGCAGTTTATCGGGCCCTGCTGATTAGAACTCGTTCAAAGTGATTACGTATTCCTTGACCATTCATCTATCAATCTCAAGCTCCAATCCTGCCCCTTCTATGTCATGTTTCCCAGGAGGGTCATAGACCCTTTTTGGGAGAAGACTGAACCAAAATAGGAATTGAGGACTTCTGCCTTTTCTTTGTCATCTGTTATCATTTTGCCATCCTCATTGAGTAGCTGTGCCACCATTTCTTTTCTCAGTTTTTACTATAGACATACCTGAAGAAAGTTTTTTGTTGCTTTTAGCATCCCTCACTAACCTCAGCTCATTCTCAGCTTTAGCCTTCCTGACACCATCCCGGCAATTCCGTGATACCTGCCTGTACTCTTCCTTTGTGGCCTGGCCTTCTTTCCACTTCCTGTATGTGTCCTTTTTTGTTTTCAGGTCATCTCTAAGCTTTTTGTGAAGCCACATCGGCTTCTTCTGCAGTTTCCCCTCTTTTTTCCTTGTTGGAATTGCTTGCCATTGCGCTTTTAGAATTTCCTTTTTTAGAAACTCCCACCCATCTTGGACTCCTTTTCTCATTAGGGTGGCTTGCCATGGAACCATACTTATAATTGTTCTGAGTTTATTAAAATCAGCTTTCCTGAAGTCCAGGGTGTGCGTATGGCTACTCTCAGCTTTTGCTTCTGTTCAAATCAAGTATTCAAACATGGTGTGGTCACTTTCCCCCAGAGTTCCCGTAACTGCCACTTCATTCACCAAGTCATCTCTATTGGTTAGAATCAAGTCCAGGATAGCTGATCCTTTGGTTGCTTCCTCCACTTTCTGTAGGCGAAAGTTTTCTCCAACACAAGTCAGAAATTTTTTGGAGGGGCCGTCTGTGGCCAAATTTGTCTCCCAGCAGATATTGGGATAATTGAAATCCCCCATTACTACTACATTTCGTAAACATATACCTTCTAATATTAATGTTTATATGTGTGGATATATAAAAATTCTCCATTACTTGTGATATTTACTTATTTATTACAATAATATATATTCCACCCTTTAGGATACAAATCCAGAGACCATATCACAAGCATACGTTGGATAATGGAACGAAGCAAGGAATTTCAGAAGAAAATCACCCTGTGCTTTATAGATTACAACAAAGCCTTTCACTTTGATGAAAAACTATGGAATGCTTTAAAAGAAATGGGAGTGTCACAGCATCTGATTGTTCTGATGAGCAACCTATACTCTGGACAAGGGACTACTGCAAGGACAGAATATGGAGAAACCAATTGGTTCCCAATTGGAAAGGATTTGAGACAGGGGTGTATTTTATCACCCTAACTGTTTAATCTATACACAGAATATATCATACAGAAAGAGGGATCAGACCAAGATGAAGAAAGTGTTAAAATTGGAGGGAGGAATATCAATAACAAGATATGTAGATGATACCATACTACTAGCAGAAACCAGTAATGATTTGAAACCAATGCTGATGAAAGTTTGATGACCAAAATGGAGACAATAGTCAAGAAATCAGAAGAAGGCTAGGACTGGGGAGGGCAGCTGCGAGAGAACTAGAAAAGGTCCTCAAATGCAAAGATGTATAACTGAACACTAAAGTCAGGATAATTCAGACCATGGTATTCCCAATCTCTATGTATGGATGTGAAAGTTGGACAGTGAAAAAAGCAGATAAGAGAAAAATCAACTCATTTGAAATGTGGTGTTGGAGGAGAGTTTTGTGCACACCATGGACTGCGAAAAAGACGAATAATTGGGTGTTAGAACAAATTAAACCAGAACTGTCACTAGAAGCTAAAATGATGAAACTGAGGTTATCATACTTTGGACACATCATGAGAAGACATGATTCACTAGAAAAGACAATAATGCTGGGGAAAACAGCAGCGAATAGAAAAAGAGGAAGGCTAAACAAGAGATGGTTTGATTCCATCAAGGAAGCCACAGACCTGAACTTACAAGATCTGAACAGGGTGGTTCATGACAGGTGCTCTTGGAGGTCACTGATTCATAGTGTTGCCATAACAACAAACAAGGATACAAATCCTTCGAAGGCAATTTACAAGTAACACTAAAAGACTTAGTTTAAAAACACAATAAATAATATGAAAAAGTCATCAAGATGATTTCTAGAGGGCAGTTGACTATAGATGTTCATGTAGAGACCAGGAAGGGGAAAGTGTGGAGAGACCAGTTGAGCTTCCACATGTATACAAAGTATAACATAAGTAATTTATGGCTGAGACAACGTGAGCAGGCAACATATCAAAGGTGCTTAAACAACAGAAAGATAACAAAGGAGTGAATAAAAATTAAATAAGAATCTTCTAAGTAGTTATCTTCAGCTTCTTAATATATTATATGACATTTTTGCAGTGAAATTCTTCTTGCATTTAATAACTTGATTGCATAATGACACCATTTCTTCGATACCCTGGAAAGGACTACATGCAGGGTTGGCTCCAGGCATGCTGGGGCCCTTGGGCACCAGCCTGCCCAAGGCCCCTCCGCTCCCCTTCCGCGATCTGCGGCAGGAGCCGCGGGTTGCAGGACAGGAGCTTCCGAGCCGCCCACGAGCCACCCACCATCCCCCCGCTCTCCCCCCACCATACCCCCGTTTCACCTACCTTTCTCTGCTGTTTTTTGCGTCTGTGCAAACTGCTCACGCAGGGTTGCCATCAATAAAGATGACGGCCAAGGTTTCCGTAAGGGGCTGAAGCCTCTGCCGCCATCTTGGTTCATGGTACACACACACACGCGCATTGCTGCCATCAACCAAGATGGCGGCAGAGGCTTCAGCCCCTTATGGAAACCTCGGCCGCCATCTTTATTGATGGCAACCCTGCGCGCACTGCAAAAAACAGCAGCGAGAAAGGTAGGTGAAGCGGGGGGTTGGGGGTCCGCTTGGAAGCTTCTCCTGTCCTGCAATCCGTGGCTCCTGCCACAGATCATGGAAGGGGAGCAGTGGGCCCCCCAGGGGCCTCTGTATCTCCAGGGGCCCTCAGGCCAGTGCCCCACCTGGCCGCCCTTTAGAACCGGCCCTGACTACATGGCAAGGGAGGAAGCAACTGATTCACCAGCCAAGGTTGGCCCTAGAAGGCAAAATTAAACATAAGTTCAAACCATGAAACTCTGCAAAGCCCAGATGAAAGTATTTTCATTACTGATACCTGAACTCACAATCATACCTTAAGGTCTCATGGCAATTAATGAGGGGTTGTGAGCTGGACTACGAATGAAAGCAAGGCTAAATTTAAAAGACAGAAGGAAAGGGCTAGAAAGGTCCTTGGCGGGGGGGGGAGGTCAGTTGGTAGGGGAAGATTAACAGGAAGGATATTAAAAAAGAAAGAGAGAGGAATAAATACTTTAACAGTTAGGCAATCTCCATGGCTGATTTAAAAACAGTCTCATTTAACATTAAAGGGTTAGGTGGTGTGATAAAAAGAGCCAGGATGTTAAACTGATCAGGGATCTGAAGCCAAAAATGATGATGTTACAAGAAACTCATAAGGCAACTTTAAAGGATGGTATATTCAACAGTAAACAATGGGGGAAAATATTCATAGCTAAAGGATCTTGCAAAGCAAGAGGGGTAGCAATTTTAATTAAGACCGAAATTGACTTCAAAGAGACAAAAATAATGAAAGATAAGGCAGGAAGATTTATATTTGTGGAAGGAATTTTGAATGGACTAACAAAAATTACATTAGCGTCAATATACAGCCCAAACACAAATCAACTTACTTTTTTAGACAGAACCCTAAGAAAATTATGTAAATTTACAGAAACAGAATTACTGATAGGAGGGGACATTAATTGGAATCTACAAGGTGCAGCAGTAGTTAGAGATGTGAAAAATATTAAACAAACCAGAGATGAATCTCAACACCATAAGCAAGTAATGAAATGCATGAAAATTTTACAAAAATATGAACTCCATGAAACATGGGCAGAATTCTACCCAAAAGATTACACACATTCATTTTACTCACGACCCCATGGTAAATTCTCGAGACTGGATACAATAATGGTCACAAGGGGTATATTACCATGGTTAGTTAGAATAGATATAGGCCAAATAAACATATCTGACCATGCCCCAGTGCTCCTGGAGATGGCAATGTGTGCCAAAGAAAAAACACCACCAATATGGCGATTATACCCTACCCTAACAGCACAACAGGAATGTAAAAATAGAATACAGGAGGGAATAGTAAACTATTTCAGAGGAAATCATATTAATGACACCTCAGAAGGGGTGAGATGGGATTGTATGAAAGCAGTAATCAGAGGGCAATATATCAAAGAAATGGCCATTATTAGAAATAATACTAAAAAACAGAAATCGGAATTAGAAAAAACAATAGAAGCCCTAACAGTACAATATAAATGCACTGGTTCACAAGTTATTAGACAAAAAATGGAAAAGAACAGAATTAAACTTGCTAGATATTGATAAAACAATGGTAGATTTGCTCTATGTTAAACAAAAATATTATGAATTTGATGGAAAAGGATCAAGAATGTTAGCAAATAGAGTAAAAAAAAGGAAAAACAGCAACAGAATTGTAGCTTTAACAACTAAGGAAGGAACAAAATCCTATAGTGTAAATGAAATGAAGAAAATATTAACCAAATATTATGAAAATTTATATAAAGGAACAAATATAGACAGGGAATCTATAAAAGAGTATCAACAAGAAAGTAAGATTATTGGTTTAACAAGGGAGCAGTCAACATATTTAGAACAGCCTATATCAGAAGAAGAAATAAAAAATGTAATAAAAAAATTGAAATCCCATAAAGCACCCAGCCCTGATGGTTTCACAGCTGAATTTTACAAAGTATATGCTGAATTACTGATTCCGCAACTTTTGAAAGTTTTTAATGTAATATTACAGGGAACTCAACTACTGGATTCTTGGAAACAATCAAGGATAATTCTCTTACTAAAACCTGGTAAAGCTCCAGAACTTCCGGATTCATATCAGCCCATTTCATATAAAATCTTTGCTACTATATGGGCAAACATATTAAAGCTAATGATAGAAAAAATAATCCATCCAGACCAGTTTGGGTCTATTCCCAAAAGGCATATAGTAGATCCAATTAGGAGATTACATAGTGTAATCACATACGCAAAAAAATCCAAAATATCATTAGCAATTTTGGCTCTAGACCTCTATAAGGCCTTTGACAGTGTAAACTTAAAATTTTTGTTAAATATTCCACAAGTATATAAATTTGGCCCCAAATTCTCGCATGTTCTACAAACAATTTACACTGAAACATCAGCAACAATAAGATTAACAACACAGAAACATCTCCCTTTAAAATTCAATCTGGTACCAAACAGGGATGCCCTCTATCTCCATTATTATTTGATCTGGTAATTGAATTTTTAGCAGACAAATTAAGAAACAATGATAATATTAAGGGAGTGCAAATTAAAAATCAAACTCATAAATTTGTATGCTGATGATATGGCACTTATGTTAGAAAATCCACAAATAAGTAGAAGATATATTAAAGAGGAATTAGAACATTTTCAAAAAACATCAGGATTGAAAGTCAACTACACAAAATCAGATTTTGAGAAGCAATTCCCAAATGATAAGTTGTTCGTGTGCGGCGATTTCAATGCCAGGATTGGGAATCCTTGGCTACAAAACATAAATTCTACTAATTGGGCTCCCTCTTATCAACATGAATGTGATAATTGGAACTTAAAAGATCCCAATGCAAACAAACAGGGTCTTCTACTTCGTGAATTAGTGGCATCGCACTCTCTAGAAATTTTAAATGGATCAACAGTTGACGCTTCAGCTGGTTCCTTCACTTATTGGTCCTCTTTTGGGGCAAGTATAATTGATTATATAATTGTTTCTAGATCTTTATTTTTGACCACAATTGAATTTAAAGTAACATGCAGATCAGAGAGTGACCATTTCCCACTGCAATTAAGTTTTATGCCCCTTTTGCCCAAAATATACTCAAATCCACAACAGACGCATGCTAGAACTCTGAAAAGAGTTCGCTGGTCTGAAAGAAAGGGGGAACAGATAGTAGCTACTTTAAGGAACAACTTTTTTGAATCTATTCGGCAGCGAATACTAGAAGGTACCTTGGAACCGATTATGGCCTTTCAAAATATTGTTCTATTGCTCAAACCTCTATTGACACAGAAGGCAATCGTAACAAATAGGAGATATGGCCCTCCCTCATGGTTCGACTGTGAATGTAGAACAGCTAAAAGAAATCTTAGATCACAATTAAGGTCAACTCTCAGACATGATAAAGATGAAAAATATACTAGTTTATTTAAATCAATGAAGGCTGCTTATAAAAAACTTTTGTGCCAAAAGAAACTGGACTCTGTTGTATATCGCTGGCAGAAGCTAGCCAAAGTGGTCCATGCGAATGATGAGCGCACATTTTGGGATTTAGTTAAACAGGGGATGGGCTTTTCCACCCAAAAAAAAGCACAACAAATCCCGAGCCTGACTTGGTACAATCACTTCCACAATCTCTATTCTCTTTTACCATCTTTCCAGACTAACACTCTGGAAATGGAGTTTGAAAATTTGCAGCAGTGGCCTCCGGTTTCCACTGAAGCCATAAAATCGTTAATTCAAACGTTGAAAAATGGGAAAGCCCCCTGAAATATTTAAATTATGTCCACATTGGTGGGCTCCTTTATTGGCACGTTTATCTTCTAGAATCAATGCTACTGGTGTCATCCCAGATGGTTGGAGACGTACCATTATAGTTCCAATATATAAGAAAAATGATTCCGCTGACCCGACAAACTATCGTCCCATTAGTTTAATTGATGTAGTAGCCAAGTTATACAGCAAATTTCTTTGACAAAAGCTAGAACAATGGGTGGAGGCAAATCAGTTGATTTCCCCTGAACAGATAGGGTTTAGAAAAGGGTCATCTTCGACAGATCACTGCTTAACGTTATATTTTTTGGCTAAAATGAATATAACAGGACCTGTAAGACATCTTTACGTGGCGTTTGTCGATTTGGCCGCAGCTTTTGATTCAGTGGACCGAAACATTCTATGGTCCAAATTATACAATCTGGGAATTGATCGACGACTACTATTCCTTATAAAGGCTCTCTACACAGATAACATTGCTCAGGTTAAGGTAAATCTACAGGGTACCATGACGCCCCCGATAGCGGTAGAGAGGGGGGTTAAGCAGGGATGCCCGCTAGCTCCCCTTTTATTTAATCTCTTTGTAAACAAAATAATTCTAGAACTATCCGCTCATCAATATTTCCCTCCATCAATTGGACAAAGGAAAGTGTCTACATTATTTTATGCAGATGATATGGTTTTACTATCCCTTGCCCCTATTGGCCTGAGAAAGATGTTAAAAAGACTGCAGATTGAATATAAACTATAGGAAAACAAAAATAATGGTCTTTGGTAAAAGACCTGTATATCATTGATGGTCGGTGGATAATCATCAGTTGGAACAGTGTAGATTATTTAAATATTTGGGTGTGACCTTTTTGGACACCCTTTCTTGGAAATGTCACACCCAATCTATAAAACAATCAGCGACTAAAACGGCGGGGGCTATTCTAAAATTTTATCACACTGAGGGGGGCAATCTGATCTTACCAGCCCTAAAAATCTTTGAGGAGAAAGTAATCTCGCAGGTCTTATATGCGGCACCGATCTGGGGGTGGGAAGCTACAACAATCTTAGCTTTAGAGACCATCCAGACAAACTTCCTTAGGCATTTGTTATTTCTTCCCCCTGGGACTCCTGCAGCCATGCTTCGGGCGGAAACTGGAGCTACTCCGCTATGTGCTCACATTCATCTAGCCCTTTTGAGATTTGTGAAGAATTTTACACCTACACAAGGCAAGGATCTACTAAACTCCTGTTTAGGCCATCCCTTCTCAAATAAAATTTGGGTTAGTAGAATAGATGAACTACTACACCGTTATCACCTCACTACTCAGCAATTTTATAATATGGGGACAAACAAAATGCTTAGAGAAGCAATTTTCAATCATTGTAAATACTTAGATCAACTTACCTTACTTAACACCCGTGTAGCCCCATGGTTTCGGAGATTTAAAACCGACTCTACTTGTGCCCATTATCTTCTACAGCCATTGCATATTAACTTAAGACATGCTTTTACTGCGATTCACTTTTTTACGATTCCTAATGCTGATAGATTGGGCAGAATGTCTAATGTCCCCAAGACTCAGCGAAAATGTGTTTGTAATTCTAACGTAGAGGAAGGTCTTCCGCATGTTCTGTTATATTGCCCTATCTATCAAAGTCTTAGGTCACATTTTCTGCAGAAGTGGCTTGATGTAGATGGGATGTTAACCGATGCTGATAAAGTAATTTTCCTAATGTCAGATCAAAATTCCCAAGTAACTTTTAAGGTAGCTGCGTTTGCTCTAACAGCCCAGAAACTGAGAACTAAATTTATCTCAGAATCGTGTTTTTAAAAAAAATTGAGTAAACTATTTTATGATCTCATGGTAAAGTGATTTCTTCTAATATACATGTCTGTTATTCTAGAACAATTTTAAAAGTTATTCCTGTAGATTTTATATGTTTCTTTTCTTTCTTTTTTTTATATATTTATATTGAATATTGTATACCTGTGTTGGCCTATGGCCCTGCAATAAAGGTTTGATTGATTGATTGATTGAAGATTTGTTATGCTACAATATACCTCCTAAAGATCAAATTAGTATGTCCAATCAACTTAAAATCCCATTAGTTCACAAGTCATTTCGTTATTTAGGAGTTCAAATTACAAAAAATATGAACAAATCCTTCCAATTAAATTATGGAAGGTTCTGGAATCAAATAATAGTAGACATCAAAAGATGGAATAAAATGAACTTGTCGGTAATGAGTCGAATATCGGTTATAAACATGATGGTGCTACCAAAATTTACGTACTTGTTTTATGTAGTACCCACGGATATTGCACAATTTTTTAAAAAAATATGGCAATCAACAATTGACATATTTATCTTCAAAAGTAAAAGACCTAGGACACCAAAAAACTTGAGATATAGGAGGGTAGAGGAAGGAGGATGGGGAATACCCCTAATAAACTATATTATGACGCTTACCAGCTTAGACATTTGATGTCCATAATCAATGACTCTCAAGAAACAGATTGGGTTTGTATAGAAAAGTCTTTATTCCAAGACACACATCTTACAGTATTACCTTTTATTAAAAAAGTAATTAGAAAGGGAATACAACAACAACACACAGGTATTATTTCTATATTAAAGGTCTGGAAATATAGAAAGGAATCTTTGATGCCAGGGATATCCCCACTGATACCAATTTGTGGACACCCGGATTTTTATCTAAAAGAGAGAAAGATAAACAATAAGGCATTAAAAGATAATCAACTTTATAGATTAATGCATTACTACACTTACTTATTACCCATATCTAGGACGGTTTGGAGGACATCATTGAAGAATTCAAATATTACATGGTTAGCATGGTATCAACATTCTACATTTATCAGAAAGCAACATGTTATACAACAAGGCACTAGAAATTTGACAGATTTTGAAAGAATGGTAGTTAATACAACAGAAAAAGATAAAGGGCAAATAACTACCTTATATAGATTACTACTGAAACAGGATTTGGGATCACAACAAGGGTTATGAACCTGTTGGGAAACCAACTGGGCTATCAAAATTGATCAAGAATATTAGATGAAAATGTGGGGGAAATTTCCTTTTAAAGCCACATCAGCTAAATATATAGAAATATCACTCAAAATATTACAAAAATGGTACTTAACGACATCCAGAATAGCAAGGATAAACAAGTCCTACTCACCATTGTGTTGGAGAGGATGTGGAGTCCGAGGATCTTATGTTCACATGTGGTGGGAATGTGAATGTATTCAAAGATTCTGGATAGAGGTCTTTGAAGAAATATCCAATATAACGGGAACGAAAGTAATAAAAACACCAGAATTGGCATTACTTAATAAATTTGATGGTCAAAATCAAACCATAATACACAAAAAGCAAATTGAGTATCTCCTAATAGCAGCACATATGCTAATAGGCAAATGTTGGAAGGAGGCAAAAGGATTAAACATTAAGAAATGGTACAGTATAGTATGGGAAATAGCGCTTACAGAGAAACTCACTCAACGTCTGAGAGTAATAAGAGGACAAAAGAAAAAAGATAGTTTTACTACAGAATGGTAGTTTTTTATTACATATACAAACAAAACATCAGCACCAGCACAGGTTCCACCTGCCTTTAATAGCTTATGGTTGTAATAAAAATAATATCTTGATTTGAGATTTGTCAACTTGTAAATTAATCATCATCAAATAACCAATGTTAAGTAATATGTATTGTATTTGTATTGTAAGTGGATAGCGATAGACTGAATACAAACACATATATAATGTATATATATAAAAAAAGGTCCTTGGCATTTACTGCTTCTGAAAAAGCTACAAAGCTTATCACTCAAGCTTTGGAAAAATCTTTAATTTGGAAAACAAAGGAGTATGGTCTGCATAGATGGAAGCCATGTCCCTTAATCCCAAAGATAAGAAGAATGGCTATAGGATAATACCATGAAAATGTCAACCTACAGATGCTTTTTTATCTTCATATATAGTTCACATCTTCCATATAATTTTAAAGATAATTTTCCAAAGTTTCATTATCTGGCAACATGTTTTCAAAATGGCATTTTACACATGAGTAAAACAATCAGAACAATGGCATGCAAGATGACTCAGAATTTCTCTATTTCCCCCCTAATCTTCAGTTAAAGACCTCTTCAAGAAAATAGACAATAGGTTAATGACCCTTTATTGTACTGATAGTTTTGCTTTCTCATTTGGTAAACTGAGCAGAAATATTAAGTTAGGAACAAAATCAGATGAGCTTAAGACAATAAAACTCATATTGGTTGAGTGTGTTATGTTGGTCACAAAAACACATTCCCCCCTCCAACTTCTCAACAAATGAAAAGGAGAATTTATATGTTTAAACCTTATTCTCTTCTTTGAATTTTATTCTCTTCTTTGAATTTGTTAGCATTAAGAAAATGTGATATTACATGAAATCTGTTTCAGGTGACCAACATAACATCACAATGTGCAATTTACACAGCCTGTGTTGTGTGTGTCATTTAAATCGCTTTTTAGGTCATAATTCCTTCATTGAGAATCTAACCATTATTAGGCCTGCTATTTGTACCATAACTTCAGTGAAGGGCATTTTACAGAGTTTTACAAAAAGAGACCGGCCCCTGCCCTCAAGAAGCTTATAATCTGAAAGACAAGTCATACATGGGGAGGGTAGACCTACATTATTGCTTTTAGGAGAAAGATTAAATAATTATGTTAATATATTTAGTAAGTAGATAACATTTTAAGTTAATTATCAGTAAAATTCAACCTGATCATATATAAACTGCATGCATAAAATGCTGTCACTTCCATAGAACACTGAAACCATTGCGGTTGTTGGATTTGGATATTTAAACATAAACCAGTATTCAACAAAGATTTTCCACTAGCACAATATCTTTTGGTTGCATAATGCATCTTCCCCTCCCACTCCTCTCCCTGCACACCCCCCAACATCTTTTCTGAGGTTTTCCCCAACCTTCCAGAGCAGATTTGGTGAGGGTGCGGGGGGTTAGGGAGAGGAGAGGGAGGGGAACTTTTGTTGTGCAAGCAGAAATTCTTGCACATTGGATACTGCCCATAGTGTTTCTGTATTCATGGAAATGTTATCTATAGAAGATAAAAGACTACACTAATTAGCAAATAATACAAAAATAAATTGCAAGTCTTCTGAAATTGTCCAGTTTAACTTTGAGCCTATCATATGTGAATTCTCTTCAAAAGCGCACTAACCCCCTATGCCCGTTCTACTCATGCCATTTTGTTATTAATTCCTGCTATATGAATATCCCCCATTTGACTTCATTTTCTGGTCTTATCTTTTGGATGAAACATTCATCCAACATTCAAACATTTTAATTAAAACAATTCCCTACAGTTAAATGCATCAGCAAATTTGTGCACCTCTTTAATTTTAGCCTAAATGTTGCAACAGATGTTGCTCTTCTAGTCTCAATAGGGAGCAGATTCTACAATTGGGAGAGCATAATTACAGCAAGCGCCAGCTCCTGCTGTCTCAAAGTTATACTTAGGGCACACTAAATAGTCTGCCAGTTTCAGTCTTCAATGGATGGCTGGGGCCTTTGGTGATAAAAGATCAGTGAAGAGTGCATTATGACACTATACAGAACCCTTACAGTGTTGTAAAATTCATAATCCAAGCAGACATATGGCAGCCTTGTACACTGAAGAATAGTTAAACAAATATAATAAGATTAGTAAGCAAATATAACACAACTAATGTGGGTGGGGGGATAAGACTGGTGTTCCAAACACACCTACAGGAAGGATAAACATGCATAACATGAATTTGACATTTTTTTAAAAAAAATGCATTTTTCTCTTCAGTAAAATTAAGGATCAATTAAAGACCGCAGTAACATAAACATGATTTTGAAAAAAGAAGCATACTGGGATTAAAAAATTGCTTCCACACTGCAGTTTATTGTGGCCTTGGTGCTGCCCATGCATGCTAGTTTTGTGCAGCATCCACATGGCAGTGTGCCCTCATCAAAATGCTGCCCCATATTATTTTCCCATTTAATCCAGTCTCACAACTTCTATGGAAAACCTGCAAGTTAAAATAAACCATGGAAAAAGTAAATCCAGATGAAATGGGGAAAAATGGGATGGCATTGTGATGAGGATCTTTTTTCTTGCTGCTACACAAAACCTGTGTGCCTGATCAGCACCAAATCCACAATAAAATGCCATGTGGAAGCACCCTTAGAATTATATATAATATATATATATATGGATATTTCCTTCTACAACAAGGAAAAAGCCTAAGCTATTTTCTTCTTTATTTATTTTATTTTATTTATTAAATTTATTAGTCGCCCATCTGGCTGGCTGTCCAGCCACTCTGGGCGACGTACAAAATAAAAACATACAAATACATTAAAATATTAAAAATCTCAACAATAATAATAAAACCTAACCCACCCCAAAAGCCTGCCTGAACAGCCCGGTCTTCAAGGCCCTGCGGAAGCTCATCATAGAGGGGGCATGGTGGAGATCTTCTTTGAGTTCTGTTGCTGGTTTTAATGTTTGCATTACTTTGGTCTTACTGTAGCTCCTGAGGTCTTATTTATTGGATGTTGTTTTGATTGGGTTTATATGGGTCATTTTATAGATTTAATTCCTGATGTAAGATGCCCAAGACAACTGTTTGGAAAGGCAGGTATACATTTATGAAATAAAATAAAATACTTCCACTCTGTATGTTTGATATTAACAGTCTACTTTTTTCACGGAAATGAGGGGAAATGCTTCATTTAGAATTATAAACTTAGAAAAATATAAAACTGTATATTTGTTCTCAATGATATCTTGCAAATTTTTCTGATACAGAGGTGGACCTACCAGCTATCAGAAACATGGAAATGCTTCCAAAATAGTTGCACCTCTGTAATGTGCAGAAGGCCAAGGGATTGTGCATTTCCACACCACCATCAGACAGCATTGACTGATGGATCCAGGAAAATTCATAACATAATGGCATCAGGAGGATACATAGGTTGCATCCAGACTTAGTGATGCTTAGAGTAGAACCACTGGAATCAAGTCAGTGTCGTAAATCCCACTGACTTCAATGGGTCTTCTCTGAACTTGATGAAAAGTCTGAATCCAACCCATGTATCTTGTGTTATAGATGGGAGGATCTCAGCATAAGCCCAAACTTTTCAGAAGTAAACCCCAATTGCTTATGTCTTGTTGATTCACGAGGCAAGGGAAGGTCCTGGTTTTTATAACATTCTTCCATCTTACTGCTTTTAACATTAATCACATACTTGGTTCAATCACCAATGCTTTTTATCATGCATTCAGATGCCTTTGCATGCTGATGGTCACATATGTAAGGTTTACATATAACAGAATGGTGACAATATATCTTTTAATCTAGATGTTTCTAATCCCTCCCAGGTTTTCAAGCTATACATGTTTCTGTTTCTGATACAAGACTAAAATAAAGAAAGAAAACAATTCAAAGTTCTTAAATTTCCCATGCTGTTTTGAAAAGCATGTTGTTATAACCATAAGCATTGTAGCTTTTGAGACCTTTAGGAGTCATGGGTTAGGATGCATAGATGCTGGCTCTCTGAGCTTCAGGTAATAACGCTGTCATTCCAGGGATCACAGAGGTCAGCAGTATCATCTATAACCTGTAAATACAACTTCACCATTATTCCAGGCACATAATCCCCTATTATCTAAAAACTTGCCCCAGATCCAGACATCTGTTGTCATAATTCAGAGTTCTTCACCAATACTAATATTCCTTTGAATCACCTTTCCTGCAGGAGATATTATATATAATACTTCCCAACAGATAAGACTTTTTTGTTTTGCGTAAATTAAAAGAAAACACACCTAAAAGAAAATTCACAATTTCTAACCAGATGGGCTTATATTCATCCCTTTATTAAAAACAAAAACATCATTATAGAAAGGGGCTTCCAGAGGAAGTTATTTTCTTGACAATCCTTTTTAGAGATCTCTCTTTTTCTAACATAATAATTTTTGTTCACAGGAGTGATCTTGAAAGTCAGAATGAAAATTAATTTATTCAACTTTCACTATCACTATGGACCCAGCTTTGTAAAATATACAAGAAAAATAAAATAAGAAAATAAGAATGAAGCAGAGTAAGGCAGACTATCCATGCCAAGTAAAAACAAATTAAGAAATCCCTTCCTTGTTTTTCCTCGATGTATATAGCAAATCAAATTCCTTTAGATAGATTCCCATTGCTAGTAAGCACTGCTGGCTAGCCAAGGTGATAGAGGATTGTCTAAAGAGAAGTATCACATTGAGAAGTGAAGACAGCTAACTGAATATCATTTCCTTGTACATATGTGACCCAATTAGAAAGTGAGTTTCTAGGGTTGGAGACACTATTAAGAGAGCTGAAAGTGATATGATTTCTCAGTGGTATTCTATGAGGTATGCCTCACTTGGGTTGGGTGGGGAACTGAAATTAGGGTCATAATGTTCCTCTCTAATCCAAACCGGATTTGTCATGGACTGGAGCTCAATGGTAGAGCAGCTGTTTTTCATGCAGAAGGTCCCAGGTTCAGTTTCCTATCATCTCTACATAGGGGTGAGAATGTCTTCTGTCTGAAATCCTGGAGATCTACTGCCAATTAGTGTGTCAATGATCTGACTCAATATAAGATAGTTTCCTATGTTCCTAGGATTGCACCTTTATTGTCTCATCATCCCAAGTGACTTTGGTTGTAGAATAAATTAACAGACGTGTACCTCTACCGCCAGTACTATGATAAGCACCTGAACCCACAGATCTTTGCTTACATTAGTAGCTTGCATGCACATGACTATGCATATGCAAGAGTAGCTGGTCACATAAGGAAAACATGTTTGAAGGGCTAGAATGTAGAGTCACCTTAAAAAGGAAGGCACGTAGACGTTGTGTTTGAGAAACACAGTGATAAATATATCACGTTGCTGTTATAGTTGCATTTCCCAAGATCTCTGTTTAAACAGGCTCAAATGAATTTTGAAACATTAGAAAAGTCTGCAGAATCTGTTTACCATCACAGGCAACAATGACCATCACAGGCAACAATGACTCTTATCACGTTCTCTTTCATAATCTGGGGAAAAAAATCTCATCTGGTGTTTTTTACCCCCAGCCTAGTTATTGTCTCTCAAATTGGAATGATCCATGCTGCTCTAAGTGTCTAGTACAGCCTTTCCCAACCAGTGTGCCTCCAGATGTTGTTGGACCACAACTCCCATCTTTCCTGACCATTGGCAATGCTGGCTGAGGCTGATGGGAGTTGTGGTCCAACAACATCCGGAGGCACACTGGTTGGGAAAGGCTGGTCTAGTAACATTCACCATATAGCACTGTAGGACAGCAGTGGGGAGCCTCGGCCCCAGGGGCTGAAAGAGGCGCTTCAGGTCTCTTTATCCAGTCCTCCGGACACTCCTGGGCCATATCCCTCACTGGCCTTATTCTACACTCTCTTCAAGTGTTTTTACCTGGCTAAAATGTATTCTTGAACTGTGATAATACCTCTTGCTTGCTTGGATGGAGGATGAAGAGATGTATATGTAGAAACGTCTGACTTCTCTGCAGCTGGAAACGTAGCCTACTCCACAACATTATTTTGCTTCACCTACTTTTTGCCTCTGGTCTCAGCCACCACTGGTCATGTGGCCTCCAGAATGTCACTCAACATAACGTGGCCCTCTAGCTGAAAAAGGTTTTTAATCCTTGCTGAAGAAATATTCTAATCTGGGGCTGGGATTTACTTTTTTCAGTGCCATTAAGCTTATTTTGCTGTTAATGGGAATGTTGTATTACTTAGAGCAATTCTTTGTTTAATGCATGAGGAGATGGGGAATGGGAATGGCTCAGATAAGATACAAAATCAGGACCACACACACACAAAATCCTTAATAGTCACAGCCACATGCAGCAGCTGTTAGTGATGTAGCCTAATGAGTAGGAAGATGCTACTACTGCAGAGAACAACTGAGATGAACAGAAGCTCCACACCGTCCTTGTCTTGTGCCAAAACCTGTCCTTTAATTACTCAAGATTTTTTCCTCCCTCATTTTTTTCCTCCCTCATTTGTAGGACTCTTCAGAATTTTCATTTCAGTGGGTGTAAGATGGAACTTACCTCATTTTTATGGGGTGGCCATCAGTAGTGTGAGTTTGTCTTTCCATTAATTTCCCCCATGCTTTCTGATCTGAAAAAGCCCCCTGTGAGGAGTTACCTCATGAACATCTTCAACTGGGTTTTTCTGTAAGCACAGGAAGTTAGGAAGGCTGGCTACCAAGCACCTGAGATGGCTGTGTTTGCTGCTTTTGCTTTGAAGGGAAATCCTTCCTTTTGCTTTTAAAACATCTTTCCACATTGATTTCTTTAAAAGTAAAAATACTACACTTAAAACAACCCTGACACTGAAAAATTGTCAGGACAATAGTAGGCAGCAGTAGCACACAGCTTTCCTGTGCTCACAGGAAAGCCCAGCTGAATCTACCATAGAGTTTTTAGGAAATGCGGGCAAGCCAGAAAGTAGGACTGTGCATTGGCTCTGTGTATAATCTGAGCTGCAAGAGGAATCAGGGTAATTCAGGGAAGGTTTCCATAATTCTGAGTTGGATTCTGCCCTTAGCAAGGTGTCTTGAGGTGGATCGGTGACTCCCTAAGCTTCTGAGGCTCTGTTGCCTTGGGTCTCCAAAAGATGCATACCCCTCCCCCAAAAATGAAACTAAGCTGACTAGAGAGGGAAGGTGTGTGCTGGGATCTTTCATTTTGATGGACAGGTCTAGCTTTTAATCAGAGTGAATTATTTTCCCAGAGCTCTCCTAATACAATGCTTTGGGGGATGAATTAAAAACTATGGGTTGCATTCAACTAAATCCTACTCAGAGTAGACACATTAACATGAACAAACCTGTCAGTCATGTCTATCAACTTCAATGGGTCTACTCTGAGTAGCATTGAATACCACCCTATGTTTTTCCCATTGACCTATGCTTTCCCCCATGCAAATCAAAGCAGCCCACTGGGGAAAATTACTGCTTGGTATACTAGAAAGGCATAAAGACAGAATAACAAAACAACATGTCAAGATCCTCCATTATATCCTCATAACAACAGAGGTTAGGGTAAGAGACGGTGCCTGGCTCAAAGTCACCCAGTGATCCCGATGGCTGAGGCGGGATTTGAACCTGGATCTTCCTGGTGCTAGTCTGACAGACTAGCCACTGCATCATGCTGACTTTTAGTCCCCTCCACCTTTATTTATTGCCATTAATAAGAATATAAAGAAACTTTTATTTTGTTTGGCCAGGCTCCACTTTGAAAACGCAAAATGTTAAATAATCTCACTTTATTCCATGCCTGATATAGCTCACTTTGAAGAAATGGACTGAATTACTTTGATGTAATGGGAGCTGTCAACTAATTTTTTGTGTGTTTCAAATATTCAGAAGCTGTTTAATTGGGCACTTGGATTTTTTTATATACAAAGAATAATTGATTAATTAATAAAGCCAGATATCCCACAGTAAATGATAAAGCATTCTTTGACAAAGATTGCCTAGTTTATACTCCTGAAAGCCTGGGATCTCGAGAATGGTGCATATAATATAGTAAAGCTGATTTTATTCTCCTTTGTCACACAGCAGATCCAAAAGTTAAGCCTTTCCAACATTCCTATTTTAAAATGTACATGGATGATTATTTTACGCTACACTATGAAGGTTGTAGTTGTCATATATTCCTGGTCACCTAGATTATAAAAGTTTTTCAGTATGAATCTGTAAGCAGACTTTCTCTCAACTATTTATATATGTAAAGTCAGCACTGTAGCTTGGTATGAAGAGCCAACATGAAATAGATGAGGCCTCCATAGATCAAACAACACACTGCAAAACTGCTGCATCCCTCAATTAATATTGTTATTTTTATAGCCACTGAAAAGGCAGGCACTGTTTCTTTCATGACTCTTCTGTTAGCACAATACTCCCACGTATTACCCAATTATGATGAATCCCTATCCACATTTACATTGCTCTCCAAGTAAGAAAACAGAGTAATTAGGAAGCTTCTGGGGTGATTAAATGTGAATGCTACACCAAGTCTGGATTAAGGAAGCAATAACATAAGGACTTTTCTCATTTATACCTCCTGATCATCTGTGGCCAAGAAATAGCACCTGCCCAAAACCCTGCTGAGATCGAAGGGCACTTTCATCAAATTTGCCTTAGTTAGCAGATAGATGTCAACAACAGCTATGTGTAGCTAACATAAATTGATTTTGTGATGTGTGTTGTTACACAATAAATAACTTCTGTTGTCAGCATGATAGAGAGCAATGATTGTCAAACTTGCTATCTTCAGGGAACACTTTCTAAATCAGCTTATATGCTAGGGACCTCCTTAGCATCTGCCTTGGAATACTTTCATTGCACATTGCAGAGGGTTCTGGGTAGGCGTGTGCAGAAGATTTGAATGAATCCTGAATCCTGAGCCAAAGCAGGAAGATTCAGAGGTATTCTGGGCTCGTCTGAGGCAAAACATATCTATACAAGGCATCCCTGAACTGAAGCAGGAACCTCTTCAAAGTGCCTCATGGTGCGAAGTGCTGCAAACAAGTGTCTGCTAAAAGTGAAAGTAAGCTTACCATATGAGGAAAATGCCAGGTGAGTGAACACGGAAGGGAGAGCAAACAGCAGGATGAAGAGAGGGGAAATTGAGAGTTCTCTTGCGGCTGACAGTTCAAGCTTGTAATCAAGGGAATTATTTTACAGGATGCTCAAATCCCAGTGCTATGGGAGAGAGATGCTGACAAAATTTGTAGTACCACCTAGAGCACCTATAATGCTATTAAAACAGTACTGAGTGCCCACAAACAAAACACAGGAGGAAAGTGAATCTTCTCTCCCCAAAATCAACTGTTAAGACTCCAAGGACAAGTACCCCGGGCTATGTGTCTATAATTCGGCTTCTTACCTATAATTAGACTTCTTACCTAGGTACACTTCTCTTATGCCAGCTATTTTCAGACCAATTGCCCACAAAATATTAGAGGATATTAAGTGATTTCCTCCCTAAAACCTTGTATATTCTTTGTGGGAAAACCACTGCAGTTAGACTTCTGAAATTTGGCAAGATGTATCCCTTCAGAAGTGGCAAGCATGCCTACAAATTCCATCCAATTTAGCAAAAATTAAATAAATAAAAAGTTATAGGGGTTTCCTTTATAAAAAAATCCTTAAAGGTGCCCAGTGGGAGAAAAAAAAACCATGGACCTATTTGCCTATAAGTTGTTGGGCTTGATGACGTTTGAAGGGGCTGCTATGCCTGCAAATTTCATCAATTTCTGTCAAAAGTAAATAAAAATAGTTATTTTTAAATTCCCAATTGTTCATGGAGGATAGAAACTTTCATTTCCCCCCAGAGTATAGCCTCAGCCTTGCACCCTGAGCCAAATCAGGGTCTAGACTAAATCTTCTGGTTAGTATACAGCCCTAGTTCTGGGGAATGTAGATCCTATGCATAGTTATGGTTGCCAACTGTTGAAATCAAATATTCTGGTGTCTGGCCAAGACCTGGGAGCAGATCCTTCTGGGGGTGGAGCCCAATACATAAGATTTGCTGCTGCAAGCTTTCTAAATGACACCAGAGGAGAATAAAGTGTGTGGAATGAACAAACTTAACACCGTAGCCCTTTCAGGCACAAGTGGAGAGAAGAAGCAACACAGGTACAGTGGGGCCATTTTGCCCTGTCTCCAAGGTTGCACAACTTGCCTAGACCTTCTTGTGATAAGACTGATTGAGAACCCTGGACTCTTTACACATGCCTAGGTAATCAGGATAAGCCCATGTCCTGTTGAAGAAGATAGCTAGTCTATACCACTGCTTACATCCTGTGGCACGCTTCTATAATATCTTGCTTTGCACAATCAGAGTGAAACTTCTCAGATCCAAGGTGTATACTTAAAATGACAAGTAGGCAGAGAACCCAAGTAATATGTCATGGATGCAGCCTCCAAGAGGTCTTCTGTATCTTTAAAAGTTGTGCAGGGGGAAGGGAGAATTCCACCTTGTGGTTTTTACCATTACAGTGTTGCAAGAACACCTGCACTTGGCTGACTTTCTCTTCTCCTAAAGATACAGGATCAGTCTCAGGCCCTGAGCCTGGCAACCCTAATCCCTAGACATATAGGAATGGGACATGACTCAGTGGTACAGCAAATGCTTTGCATGCAAATATCCAGGGGTCAATATCTCCCAGCATTTCAAAATAGGGCTGTAAATGTTTATGCCTGAAACTCTGGAAAACTGTTGCCAGTCGGTCAGTGTAGACAATGCTGAGCTAGATGGACCAATGGTTTGACTCTGTATAAGGCACCTTCCTATGTTCCTATATGGGTCTACGCTTTCTCCTTCACTTTAAGTTCTACAGAAGGTGCATTTAATTTGCAACATTTCTTCTGGGGCCAAAGTATACTTCAAATTTATCAATTAATCAAAACTTGATGTTTCATTAATCTGCCTTGTTATCACACCAAAAATGTTTTAAATTCTCTCTTGCATCTTTTCCTCCCAGATGAAGAAATAATGCTGCCTGAAGTCTTTCGCCATCCTTATCTGCTCTGCTTGCAATGTAGTATAACTCAAATATTTGTTTCTACCTTTTCTGGTTCTTTGCAGCATGTCATTTGAACACCAACTTTCCTGAAGGGCATAGCTGTCTATTTTTGCTTGACTTTCATTTTCAGACAATTTCTCTTCTGACACCATATAATGTTTGCTGCAGCACACTTTATAAAATGATGCCATAGAAGACTGAAAGGTGGAGCAAACATATTTTGTTTAACACTGTGTGATTCATACTATAAGAACTGGTCTCCAAATGGTTGTTGTTCTAGGTTTCAATTCTTTGATGGTGGTTCCTCAGAAATTATTCTCTCTAGGGAGCCACCATTGGGTAGTTTCAAAACTGTCTGTTCATCTAAGGTTGGTTTCCTCAACTTCCAAATGTTTTGGATTCCAACTCCCATTAGCCCCAACTAGCTTGGCCAATGTTCAGAGATGATAGGCATTAAGTGCTATATCAATGTTTTCAATAAATAAATAAAAATGATAGCACAAAACATCTGGAGAGAACCAGGTTGGGAAAGGTTGGTCTAAAACAATACCAAATGTGATGTCTTCTTATGCTGGGATTATTCAGAGAAAGTCAAGCAAAGGTCAGAATTCCATAAGGGTGGCCTGGTACTGCCAGAATGATCATTACTGGCATACATAACTTGGTTTCTTTACCAGGAAGTCATCGCTTTTTTGTGGCTACTAAGCTTAGTTTAGAGCACTTGACTTTCATTTCTGCTTTCATTCAGAGCTTGGAAAAGTTACTTTTTTGAACTACAACTCCCATCAGCCCAATCCAGTGGCCATGCTGGCTGGGGCTGATGGGAGTTGTAGTTAAAAAAAGTAACTTTTCCAAGCTCTGCTTTCATTACAGAAAGGATTTTGTGCAGGGTTCAATTCCTGGCATCTGCAGGAAGGGTTGGGAGAGATCTTATCTGAAATCCTGGAGAACCACTGCCAGTCATTATAGATAATACTGAGATGGATGGACTAACAGTCTGACTCAATATATGGCAGCTCCCGTATGAAGTTTTATGGTCATGGTCAGGCCTTCTTATTCACTTAAAAGAAGGGGGCATATTTCTGCACATCTTCCTTCTTTAAAGAAAGCCCATGACAACGGAGGAGCTTCAAGCTCCGGAGTTGTTTCCACAGCATAAGGAACAACTACTGGATAAGGCCAAACCAGAGCTTTCTGCACTGCAGCAAATCTTGTTAAGATAAGGACCATCAACTATAAGAGCCAGCAGGGGTTTTCTTGGAGCAATTTCAGTTCATTGATGTTTAGCTTGATAATTATCATCAAATAATTCTTGAAGACTAAATGTGAGGCAAGGGGAAACAGCTATTGTTCAAAACATATTTGGAAACAGTGCAAATTCATAATAAGCATTTGCTCTCCTAAGTCACGCTTCTTCCCTTCCTAGATTTTCATTTTAGTTTTTATTCATTTGAATCTTAAGAGCAATTGCTAGGCACAATTAACTCTTGCTACTAGGGGAAACAGTTTTAGTAATTGTCACAATAAGCTAAGCATAGACCCGCAGGGTGGGGTCAGAGGGGAAATGGAAAAAAGATCCTGTTTATATGCATTCAGTTGGATGGCAGATCTTCACTATGAGTTCCTGTCTCTCTTATCCAAACTAGTAGTCTTAAACTGGTGGGTTGTTATAACAAATAGGCACATTCCGCCTTAAGAACAAAGGTATATCCATGAAGGAGGAGGACAGAATGTGATAAAAATAAAAATGGGACCCATGTTGCCAAACTAAGTTAAACTTTCCATATTTGAACAGGTTGAAAAGTTTTGATTTCTCAAGGTCCTGCTTTTCTGGATAGACTATAGCTCCTTGCACCTTATTAAAACATGTTAATTCTTTGACATATTTTCTTAACAATCAAGGAGCTATATTCTGTCCATGAAAAGCAGACCCTTGATAAATACAAAAGGAAGATCTTAAGGAAAATATTAAATGGATTCTCTTCATTTCTTCTCTTTCATTGCTTCAAAATGGCAAAACTGATGTGGCAGAGGAAAAAGAGACTCTTACCAACAGCCAGTATGAAGGGTTGGCAGATTTTATATTCTACTGCGGTAGTAACTCCTTCTCCATCTTTTCTTGTCCAAATGCAAATCATGTTGCTAGGAAACAAAAGCACAGCCCTGAAATATGAAGCACATTTTTATATTTGCTTCTGTTAAGTTCAGCTCAATTAAGTTGTACCTCTGGGCTAAAAGCTGTGAACTGAACATTTCTACATAATAAATTATAACTGCATCACAGTGAAATAATGGAAAATTTCATCACAGAAGTATCTCATCAAAACTTATCTAAAGCTATATTCATGAAGTACACAATCAATGCAATGCTGCTCCCACATTCAAGTGCGGGTGAATTTACCACATACACCCTTATTGAGAAGCCTCAAATGGTTACTCCCAGGGAGGGATTGGAATAAGGGATGTGGGGCTTTGTAGCCCAATGGTGAAGGGGTCTGGGTCAGGTTTCTTAAGCCAGCTCCACCTCAGTTCTTTTCTTTGCAGTGTCCTCTCTTCCTTCCTTTGCAGTGCAGGCTTTGCTAGTCAGCTTTTGAGGACTGAGTAGGAATTTTCGGGGGAGTCCCTGATTGGCTTT
This sequence comes from Rhineura floridana, assembly GCF_030035675.1. NCBI lineage: Eukaryota > Metazoa > Chordata > Lepidosauria > Squamata > Rhineuridae > Rhineura > Rhineura floridana. Next base: position 178,717,782 of record NC_084481.1, on the reverse strand, counting down.
TGATGCTCTTTTTTACCTACTTCACACTGTTGGGTGATTCTAACTGGCTTTGGGGAGTGGGAGGTGAGGGAAATGTTAAGAACTGGTTTGCTAAACACTTGAGGCATTTGGGGGTTAAAGGCACTCTTCAGTCACCTTCCATTGCTTTTGACTTGGGGTTGCCCTTTAGGCTTGGCATGTGCCCCTCGGTGAGTGCTGCACAGCAGAACCAGGGTGGGCATGTCAAGTTCATCTATGCAAGGCTCATGTTCCAAGGAGGGAGAATTGACTTCCAATCCTTTGCTGTGTGCCCAAAAGGTACGACTGTAAACATGCCCAGAAGATGGGAAGGATTTGATCCATCCTTATTATCTAAACCCACCTGCCCAGACTCTTATAAATTAGTTTTACAGATCTTAGATTTTGTCATATGTATATAACCATATTACCACTTACTTTATCTCCTGTGTCTTCTTTATGGGTATGCTGGCATTGACTACAAAATCAATTATATAAATACCATCAAATATCTCATCAGGTTTCAGAAGGTATGGATTGAATAGAAGCTCTTAGTAAGTAATTGTGATAAGAAGCATCCATGCCTTTTAGCAATGTTTTAGCTACACTTTACCACATATTACCTGTATAATGTACATTTTTTGCAAAGTGTGCTGCATTAGGCAATGTTGAACAACATCTGAAACAAGTATTGGCTTTAGGAAAAGGGTCCAGCCACACAGATGTCTATCATATCAGCAGTTTCCCCCAAATTCCCAAATACCACATGAATTTTTTATAATGACGTTTAGCATAGAGTACCTGACCCAACCTTATAAAATGGTTCTTCTGGATAATTAGCACATTAGTCACTCTGTAAGATAGAGTTTAATGAATTATTCAAACACAGTTCCCAAACTGCTGGTTGAGGGCCCTCTGAGTGGGCATATAAAAAAGTCCCCAGTTAAACTTAGGAGCAATAAGGGGAGAAAGAAATGCAAGATTAAGAAGGGAAAGACATGTTGATAGTCCCACTGTTCTATGGAAATTGTGAAGATGTAAAGGAAGGGAGATTGAAGCCAGGAAAGCTAGGAGACACGATCTCTAAAAGCCATTTCTTACTCATAGCAGCGATGGGAGAGAGGTAATACTAGTCACTTTGCTTTAGAGCTCCAGCACAGCATAGGACAGAATGATTGGGCAAGTAAACAAATTGGAAGAAAAACTCTTTCCTAACAAGCTCCAGGCAGAACACATTTTCCTTGAGCTATAAATTAAGAGTGGGACTCTAGTGATTCTCGGCCTGCTTCATACCTTATAATTTTGCGGTGTACCTAGAAAAGGTATGTGTAAAATGCATTGTTGCATAAGACAAAAACAAGTTTTCAGAGGCATGTCTATTTTGCAGGGTACCCTGGCCAGGGAGTTTTTATTGGCTGGAACCTCCTAATGAGTGTACACACTGTGACAAATGCAGGTTTGTCAGCACATAATGTGATATCCAGGAGAGCGAGGTCCTCATTGTCAAAAGCAACCCTAAGAACCAATTCAATTTTACTTAGCTTGTTCTCACTAGGTTAGTTTGCTAGTGCTAATATACTCCATTGAAATTCAGTTAGAACTGAACTGAAATGCCTAAAAATGGTAAGCTTTACAATTCAGCAGCAAAATTTTCATATCACCAAGATTAATAACCTCTTGTCATTACAAAATGACTGTAGGGATTTTGCAGAAATTCCACAATAGAATGTCATAACAGAAATAATATGCCAGCTTGTGTATAAGATTGTGATTCCCTCTGGTGGGTGATTTATCTGACTCCAAAGCTGCAATCCTTAAATAAAACAACAAAAAAGTAAGTTTTGTTGAAATCAATGGCACTTGCTTCCAAGTAATGTGCTCCGGAACAGATCAAAGTTTCAACTTTTTCTGCCTCTGAAGAGAAAAGCAGCAACCCTCTCCATCGAGATTTCACTAAGAGAGTCCTGTTGCTTCAATGGTGAATTTTCCAATGTTATTGATTTCATATACATTGTTGTTGTTATGTGCCTCCAAGTCAACTACAACTTATGGCGACCCTATGAATCAGCGACCTCCAAGAGCATCTGTCATGAACCACCCTGTTCAGATCTTGTAAATTCAGGTCTGTGGCTTCCTTTATGGAATCAGTCCATCTCTTGTTTGGCCTTCCTCTTTTTCTACTCCCTTCTGTTTTCTCCAGCATTATTATCTTTTCTAATGAATCATGTCTTCTCATTATGTGTCCAAAGTATAACTTTAGCTGCTAGTGATAGTTCTGGTTTAATTTGTTCTAACACCCAGTTATTTGTCTTTTTTGCAGTCAATGGTATCCGCAAAGCTCTCCTCCAACACCACATTTCAAATGAGTTGATTTTTGTCTTATCTACTTTTTTCACTGTCCAACTTCCACATCCATACATAGAGATCAGAAATACCATGGTCTGAATGATCCTGACTTTAGTGTTCAGTGATACATACATTATTTAGAGTTATTTTACAACAGAAGTAAGGAACCTTTTGTCCTCCAGATGTTGCTGAACTACAATTCCCATCAGCCCCAGCATGCATGGCCAATTGCCAGGCTAACAGATGTAGTTCAGCAGAATCTGGAGAGACAGGGGTTTCTCACATCAGCTTTACACATTGTACTTTTGGGGAGGCACACTTAAAAATGTGTGACTGCAACAAATTAGAGTTTGCAAATACATACGGATAAGCTGCTCATGGAACTGCAGTTAGATGCAGGTTCCTGTTGAATTACCCTTAGCATACAAGCACAAAATTACGTATTAGTCTTTTTTTTCACTTTAAAGTTTGATCTAAGAATATTGGAGAGTGATATAGAGTTCCTTCCATAGAACTTACTTGAATTGTTCCTGGTAGGATCAGTACCAGTCGGTGGGGTAGTGAACTCAGAGTGGCATTGCACAGCTGGCTTCCAAACGGCAAGAGTTGCTGCCAAGAGGGGCAGGGGCAAGGCATAGGGGACACAGGGCGATGGGGGTGCAGTGACAGAACTAATCCAGTGTGCCTGCCACTGCACTGCCGTGCCACCCACACTGTATGATGCTCCCCATCCCTCCCCCTTTCCCCTCTTCCTCTTCCTCTCGGTAAGATGGAGCAACCCTTACCATTCAGAAGCAACACTGCTCCACTTTCACTGCCTCACTGACTGCGACTGGTTAGGATAATGGAAAGCTGCCTTATACTGAATCAGGATTGCTTACACTGACTAGTAGATGCTCTTCAGGGTTTCAGATAGCGTTTTTTCTCCAACTTTACCTGGAGATGTCAGGAACTGAACTTAGGATATTTTGCATGCAAAGCATGTGCTCTGCTACTGAGCCATGGACTCTCCCTTCTTATTTTAAGCCAAGCAAACCTAAGTAAATGACTGCAGCTTCTAGAATTCAAGCCATTTGAATTAAAGAGGACACTGAGCTTGAACTGTAACTATTTTAAGCAACTGTCAAGTCACTGTAAAAACTAAACTGATTGCAAATGCAATGTATTAGCTATAGATGTTGGAAACAAGTGTACCTAATCTAATCTCTTTCTTCTGTATAATAGAGCTACATCTGTAGCTGCCTTGTTTTTTCCTCTGAGCTCTCTGTTGTTTCACTGAATAATAAATTGTAAACAAACTTGTAGCCCAGGGTAGGAAGCTAAGAAATTAATTTTTGATCCCTGGCTCCTTGCATGAGACATGTGACCCTTAATTTTGTTGATGGGGTTCCATTCAAAAATGAATAAGCAAACTGTAGCAAGCAGGTAGACTAAAAGGCAAATCAGTGACTAATGTTCCTCAGTGGCTGGGTAATCCCTGCTCCCTGGCTCTGTGGAAGAGTTGGAACCAAAGTGAGGGTGTAGGGATGGGCTGATGAGCAGCTAATTTCATCCCATTTCAGATCACTGATGCTCACTCATAATCTGTTATATCCTATTTTGCATGGATTTCTTTTGAAAGACAGCACCAAAAAATCTGCTTTTAAATTGTACACATTTTGTACATACAGTACATATGCACTTTTTAAACATAAAATGCATATTTTTCAGTGCATTTATCCATAAAATATACATTTTGTAAGCATCTTTTAAATGAAGGATGCATTTTTTGGTGTATACTTTTTGCACACCAAAAATGCATTACAAAATCCAGAGCAGCATTCTGATCTGCAAGCAAGTTTGGGAGCATCAGCACGGTCACTCCCCTGGGAAAAGTGGACCAAACAAATCCCCCCTCCCTGCATCACTGAAAGTAAGAACTATGAACTGGCTAAAGGTAAAACACTTAGGGGGTGCAGGGACTCTTTTGGGGGGAATCTAACAACTCTGTTGTCTGTTTATAGGAGTCTTTTTGCTTCCCCTATGCCAGGGGTGGTGAAGGACACAATTGCTCAGGTGCAACCTGTTGGGGGACACATGCTGGCAAAGCATAAGGCCAATGGCAAAAGTGGGTGCAGCCATCTATCTCTCTTTTCCCCCTTATCTCTATCTTTCTCCCTCTTTCTTCCTCCTTGCCTGAAAGGCTGCTAGGAGAGAGACAGATTGCTCTTGCTACACATCTGAACTAGGCTTGCCAGTTCAGAAGCATCCCAAACCCTGAGATTTTGGGGGCATGCCCGAGTGATGTCATGGGCCGTGCCCAAGTGATGTCAAGGGGTGGGTCCAAGTGACATCACTCGGGCGGATCCAAGTGATATAATTAAGCATAATGCACTAAACATCAACCACAGTTGCTTGGTGCATACAATTCATACAAAAACATTTGTCTGTTTGAAAATTGAGATAGAAATCTTAGCTAAAAGATGGAGCCTGGGTACGGAACATTTAATCTGGACAATTCACTTCTGGCAAAAAGGGTTCAAGTGCCCTCAGGCCAGGCCAGTCACCAGAAGGCCATTGCAGGAAGAAATGAACCTAGTGTTGTGGAGATGTTAGATGGGAGCACTCAAGAGTAAAGATGGATGCCTCCAAACAGCTGCAATTCTAAACACATTTACTAAGGGAATAAGCCCCATAGAACTCAATAGGACTTACTTCTCAGTAGAGATGGTTTGGATTGTGTTGTTGGTAAAGCTTGACTAGGGATTCTCTGCAAAGATATCCATATCCAAGTAGGGTTGGCAACCCCTGCCTGGAATGCCCTGCCTCTACCTTTTAACATCCAAATTTCCTTACAGATTTGACCCTTCAGAAAGAGGTATGAGTAATGAGCAAGAAGATTCTCTACCCTTTTCTGTCTCCCTGTGGGCTGCTATAAACTCACACTGACAGCCAACCCAACTGCAGTAATATAATTGACAGAGAGAAAGCACTCGTGATTTGGTCTACCTTCATAGGCAGCAACTTAGGAACAACAACAATTGCAGCCACGCTGCCCAGTATGTGAATTCTTTTTTACCACTATTGGACAAGAAACAAACAACAAGGTGCATCATCAGTGGGTTTAAGAAGGTTGAGCGGAGTAAATGGAACCACTGTTGTTGCTTTTATAGATGAAAGGGAATGAGGATAAAGATAAATGAAATGTAAACAGAAAAAGAAAAAGAAAAGACAGTGATGATTTCTTAAATGCAATACCATACCAACCACAAGATTCCTATGAGTAAAGCAGAAAACTAAGCATCCCACAACCAGTCAGGATTCCTAACCAAAAACCAAAACTAAAAAAAATCCAGTCAGCCAGTTAGCCAAGGTCACAGAAATTCCCATGCAGCACAACCTGACCCAGGGGCTGCAGTTAGTACAGAATGCTGTGGCACGATTGCTGACATGAGTGAGACCCTATCAGCACGTAATACCTCTGATCTGAAATCTGTACTGGTTGCTGATATGCTAGCAGGCCAAGTTCAAGGTGTGCTTTCCATGTTACGGGAGCCACATAGTACTTGTTCTGCTCTTTAAGGAACTGATCCTTTAGTGTGGCAGCACCTACACTTTGGAACTCCCTGCCTATTGACATTAGCAGGTGCCTTCATTGTACTCTTTTTTGGCACCTTCTAAAAATATTTTTGTTTACCCAGGCATGCAGAAGCTATTATTTTTTTATCTATTTTAACTCATTGTTGGTTTTATTATTTTGAATATTTTAAATACCTGTCTTTAACTGTTTTTGCCAAAATACCTTTGTTTTAGTTCTTTCTGTAAACAGCTTTAAGGTTTTTTTTACAATAAAGTGGTATATAAATGTTGTAATTAAAATACAATAAATTTTAGAGTCACAATGCCCATTGGGTCTCTTTCCATTTTTAAGAACAAAGGAATCTGCCTTATACCACTGAGGCAATTTGGTGCCATCTGGCTGAGTACTGATGACATGGACCAGCATTGGCTGTCCAGGATTCCAAGCAATAGTCTTTTCCAGAAATTGAATTTTGGACCTTTGCATGCAAAACATGTGCCTTACCACTGAGCTACAACCCTTCCCCTGTTTTAAAAAAATATTTCACAATTATTCTTTTCAATTCACTAACGAATGCACACCATACCTAGTGTAGATCCACACCATTGGTTTAAAGCACATTCAACACATATTTGAAGCATTTGAATCACACCACAGAATCATGGGAACTGTAGTTTGTGAAAGGTGGTGGGAACTAAAACTGTGAGGGGGAAACTACACTTTCCAGGATTCTTTAGGGGAAGTCATGTGCTTTAAATACAAGTTGGATGTGCTTTAAACATATTGTGTGGATCTCCTTAATAACTTTGCCTTCATGTAAATTGTTTTAATTATTTTTTTGAAATGGAAATGAGCTATAAAGTTTACTGAGTCACCATGGGCTACCCACCATCTCTCAGCTTAATCTGCCACTCAGGATGAAAACAACAGAGGGGAACCATGAACATCCCAAGGAAGAATGGCACACTGAAAATGTAGGGGAAATGTAGAGTACAAGCATAGTGTGAAATCAGATACTTATCGGGACATAGTATGAAGAAATATTTATATAAACATGACTATCAAATATATTTATTATTTATAGTGCAACCCTATGTTTATTTATTCAGAAGCAAGTCCCAATGTATTCAGTGGGGCTTACGCAAACAGGGACAGAACTGCAACCTCAAGAGATAAGCAACTTCATTCACACAACCCAAAATTCAGAATCATGCCACTTTAAGATGTTTTGCAACTGTTTATACTTGTTTTTATGGTTATTGGATTTTAAAGGGATTTATTTCTTATTGTGAGCTGCCTTGATTTCCAATCACCAACCCTACCTCACAGGGTTGTTGGAAAGATTCCCATACACACACACACTCACTGGAGATGTAAAAATATATACACCCCATGTAATAGTTTATTGTCAAAACCGTTGATCATTGCAGAACATTAAAAAAACAGTATTAGTTGCCTGCATAATAAAAGCAGTGATACCTAAGTAAGCCCTGCCTAATTGCTTTAAAAATAGGATTAGAGGGGGAGAAAGATGTACAACACAAACACAGTTCTTTGCTTTGTTCACTCAAAAGTACCATCAATTTACAGCACAACCCTAACCATGTCTACTCAAAAGGAAGTCCTATTGAATTCAATGGGGTTTACTCTGGGTATGTTTACTCTGAAAAAGCAAGTACTGAATTAAAGTCTCATATTGGGAAGTTTGCAAAATACTGCCATCTTCAAAATTTGAACCTGTCTGACTCCTACACACAAGAGAGAAAAAGACTGAAAGCTTTTCAATCTGTGAGATGTTCAGAAAAGCAGGGAAAAGCACGTCTTCTGAGCCTTGGGCCAGTCACTGCCTCTCAGTCTCAGGAGGCAATGGTAAACCCCTTCTGAATACCACTTACCATGAAAACTCTTCATAGGGTCGCCATAAGAATCAACTTGAAGGCAGATAATTCACTCTATAATTTTTTGGCTGTATAATTTCTTGTCAGTCACAACCCTGACTTCTTATTGGCTAAAAACCTGAAAGGGCATGGATTAGAGCAGAGCAACTAAGATGTTTTGGGGGCTGGCTGACGTTTTGGTGTATATCTCTGGAACCAGACCACCTAGAAACTTTTTTTAAAATGAAAGCTGAAAGTCCAGAGATTAAGATGAGTCACCCAGAGACCCAGAGGGGACCCCCAAAAACCTGACTCTCCAGCTGAAAAATGGAGATCTGGTAACCCTAATCTGAACTGATCACTTGCAAAGGGCTCCCTGTCCCCCACCATCCTCCTACCACCTCTTAGTGTTTCAACTTCCTTCCTGTTTTTCTCCCCTGCCCTCTCCTCCACCATGAAATCAGGCCAAGGCTACAAGTTGCCCATTGCTACCCTGTGCTCTGAATAGGGATGGGTGAGAATTTCAATTCAGTTCACATTTCAAGCAGAATTTATCAAATTTGCAATTTCTTAAACAATATGAGAACTGAAATATAGTCATCCCTCGAAATTCACATTTATTAGAATTTTGGGATGCAGTTTGCCAACTAAACAACATTTACAAAAATACATATAAGGGAACAGTGTTCATAAAAATGAATACATGAGTGAAAATAACATTTTATTTATTTATTTATTATTTGATTTATATCCCATCCTCCCAGCAGGAGCCCAGAGTGGCAAACAAAAGTGCTAAAAACACATGAAAACATAATAAAAACAGACATTAAAATACACTGAAACAAAACAACTTTAAAAACATTTTTTTAAAAACTTTAAAAACATATTTTAAAAAGAGTTAAAAAACGACTTCCGGGAAGGGTGACTTAGCCTGTGCCTGCTTTTGAGACGGGCTCCTGCCTCAAAAGAAGCTTATTCAGATATATCAGTCAGTTTTTTCTTTTTTTTTTGACTGATTAAACTTCTCCCGGGTAGGGAGAAACGAAGAGATTAACCTCAAAGCCTATTTTTGTTGGGACGACCAGATCTCATTAATTTATGGGACGAGGTCCAGCCGACGAAGGTGGGACGGATTTTCAACAGCAAGCTCTATCTGTTAAAGCGAACGTTCATCTTATCTTCTAAGAGAGAACGCACTAACAGGCAAGCACCCTTCTTTCTATATTTTTCTTTTACTTGACTTAAATTGTTGCTGTTTAAAAGAGATTTGCCAGATTGATCGGTTTTTGACATCTCACTGGGGAGCCATAACTTCTCTCTGCTACGCACTAATTAATAGCTTATCTCTGTTTTTGTTGCAAAAAGCTGTCCTGGATTTGCATTCTAAAGATATACACAGAAGAGGGATTTCTATTCCAGATTTTTATTTTGAAGAATATTATACTGTCTGAGACTACTCTCTTTTTGGTCTATTTTATTTTGACGAATCTGTTTCTTGACGACTGCCATTAATTGTTTCGATCCTGGGAACTGCATTTTGTTTACTTAACTATGGAGAGATAAGGCTGTCTGCTCTGTTTATACTGTGATGTCACCAAGTTTGGAGTATTAACCCAATTGTTGCTGAAATAAGAAGTGGTTTTCCTATATTTTTCTTTTAAAATGGCAATTAAGAAAGTGGCTGAGAAGCTGGAAACAACTATGTTTCAGAAAATAATGGATGAGATTGAGATAACGAAACAAAACCTGCGACAGGGTTGTAAGGAGCTGAAAGTTGAATTGAGTAAAATGAAGCAGGAGATTAAAGATATAGGGGTCCCTGTGAGAGAGGTGACCCTGGAAGGGGTCCCTGTGAGAGAGGAGACCCCGGAGATTGGAACAAACGTGGAACAGGAAAAAGATTTGGAGTCTATGGACTTTAGAAACAAAATCTATTGTTTGGAGACACAGGAGATTAAAGACATAGGGGTCCTTGTGAGAGAGGAGACCCTGGAGACTGGAACAGGGGTCCCTGTGAGAGAGGAGACCCTGGAGACTGGAACAGGGGTCCCTGTGAGAGAGGAGATCCCGGAGATTGGAACAAATGTGGAACAGGAACAAGATTTGGAGTCTATGGACTTTAGAAATAAAATCTACTGTTTGGAACTCAATGTTATCTCTGAAGAAATTAATGAAGATTCTAGAGATAAAGTTATTAATGGCATGGATAATCTTCTGGACTGGAATGATGTGATGGAGCCCAATATAGAGAAAATCTATGGAATTAACTGCAGCCATGTGACAATGGAAAAACTTTCAAGAGATGACCCAGTGTATTTTGAAAAAAAGAACAGAGATATGATTTTACAGCTGTATTTCAGCAACCTATTCAGAATGGATGGCAAGAAAATATTTGGGATAGAGGTAATTCCCATTAGACTCTTACTATATGACTATGGCTTTGACAGCAAGATTATTATGGAATACTGATAATGGAAGATTGGATACTGAAATTACTGGACTTAACAAGACTACTGAAGATGGAAGATGGAAAATGGAACTAATAGGGATAATAGAACAATGGCTACTGAAATTACTGAACCTAACAGATTCTGATGTGATGGATTAATTGAAATGTTTATTTTGACTATGGTTATGACAATAAGATTATCATAATTAGTAATGAGATGGATTAATCGATATGCTTATCTGGAAAAAAAAATTGATAGATATATTTCTTAAAGAATTGAAACCTCTCTTTGACTTTTTGTGGAAAGAATAAAGTAATGTTTATGAGATTTGATGATTAAGTAAGATAACTACTGGAGGAAAGTGATTTTATAATATGACTTAAGAGACAGGATTGTTATATATTATAGACTTATAACTGATTTGATCTTTGACAAATGGGAAGTCAATATTTTACTCTTTATTTTTTATTTTTGTTTTTTTTTCTTCTTTTTTTCTTTTTGTTTAACTATTTTTGATTTTGTTTTTTGTCTTTGAATGTTTTATGATTTTGTCTTGTATGTTTTATGAAAATCTGAATAAAAATTATTGAAAAAAAAAAAAAAAAGAGTTAAAAAACATATTGTTTAAAATATATATAAAAATTAAACCAATTCCAACACAGATGCAGACTTGGACAGGTCTCAATTTAAAAGGCTTGTTGAAAGATGAAAGTCTTCAATAGGCACCGAAAAGATAACAGAGATGGTGCCCGCCTAATATTTAAGGGGAGGGAATTCCACAGGGTAGGTGCTGCCACACTAAAGGTTCATTTCCTATATTGTGCAGAACGGACCTCCTGATAAGTTGGTATCTGCAGGAGGCCCTCACCTGCAGAGTGCAGTGATTGACTGGGTATATAAGGGATAAGACAGTCTTTCAGGTATCCTGGTCCCAAGCTGTATCAGACTTTGTACACCAAAACTAGAACCTTGAACTTGGCCCGGTAGCAAATGGGCAGCCAATGCAATTCTTTCAGCAGCGGGGTGAAATGTTGGTGATACTCTGCCCCAGTGAGCAGTCTCGCCACCGCATTTTGCACCAGCTGCAGCTTCTGGACCAACCTCAAGGGCAGCCCCACATAGAGCACGTTACAGTAATCCAGTCTGGAAAAAACATGCAACATGCAAAAAAAGCATGAAATTGCTTGTGAAAATGTGTACCTTTGTCAAAACTGCCTACAAAAATGTGTTTATTTGGAAAAATTCACACTAAAATGGTGGAAAATTTTCATGAGGATTTTTTTCAAAAAAAATTGTAGATCACTGTAGAAATGTAGAGAACTGAATTTAACATTGGAAAAAATAAGCAACTGAGAGAACCCACAGACAGATCTTTCCATCCCTAGCTCTGAATGGGAAATGTGTAAATAAAACAACACACTATATGTCCTCTTCTCACCCAAAGGAAACTAAACCCTGGAATGCTATTCCAGTACATCTCACTGCTCAGAAATGTACCTGTATAAGAAGATAGAATGAAATGACTGACAGTAGACTCCACCCTTATACAGCAACAATTGGAAACATTTCTCTCTTGAAAGGTGGCATAAATTAGGCCACACTGAATGTAAAAGTTCAAAGACAGAGAAATGAAAGAAAATATTCAGGGTCTGATGGAGAAATACAAGAATGCAGCCCACAGCTGCTCATGTATTACAGTGTGTCGCTTTGAGCTTCTTGCTGCCCAACAGATGGTTGAGGAAATAAGCTTTTTAGCAGAGCCAGTCACCTGTCTGGGAGAGACAATGGGACTACGTCCAAGTTCCCCTCTCTTCTTTCTTCCTTAACTGGGAAGGAAAAATAAAAGAATGGTGGTTTCAGTTCCCGGGGCTGGAAAAGAAAAAAAGAAGTGATTTGCATGTTCAGCCACCTATTTGGTGCTCCTGAGATGATTCCTAGGCCAGAGTTGGAATCCTTTTGCAGGGGTATTGTAGGGAATGTATGCATGGCACACTTTTGTACACAGAAGTCACACATCCAGGCCATGGGTATTATTCAATGTTAGTCCTACTCAGAGTAGACCCATTGACACTAGTGGACATGACTAATTTAGGTTCATTAATTTTAATGAGTCTTTTCTGAGTAGGACTGAGTTGAATACAACCCCATACATTTAAAACACTTTAATGCCATTTGAACAGCCATGGCTTTCCGCAAAGAATCCTGGGAACTGTCATATATTAAGGCCACATTGACACCGTACATATATTCCACTATTATTCCAAATGGTCATGGCTTCCTGAAAAGAATCCTGGGAAAGATAGCTTGTGAAAGGTGCTGGGAGTTGTTAAGAGAGCCCTTCTCCTCATAGAGTGACCATTACCAGAGTGTTTTAACAGTCAGTCCCTCTTCCCAGAGAACTCTGGAAACTGTAGCTCTCTGAGGGGCAGAGGGGTCTCCCAACAATTGCAAGTGAAGGGGCGAAATAAGACAAGGACACATCAGCTGGGTTGAACAAGGGCCACTTTATTAAATTATACAAAAAACCCAATTTAAAGTGACCTGCAGAGGGAAACCTAGGTGCGGAACTACCTATAAGCAAGCATCTTGCCATACAGCTCACGGGTGACCAGCTGGGGGACCAGGGCAAGCCCCCTCTGCTTACCCCTTCCCCGGCCACACCCAGAAGGTGAGTAGGGGGGCCTTTTCAGGTCACCACCCCCCAGGGCCACACAACCCTCAGGTGGATGAGTTAAGTTGGCCCCAAAAGCAGCCCATATCCTGTCCTCAAGCTGCAAAGCTCTGACAGACAGGCCTCTGGAACCGCCAATCACCTCCAAAGGTGCCTAAGGGGGCCACCGAGCTGTCCTTACCTCTTTTCCTTTCCGCACCTTCCCGCCACAAAAAGGGGACAAATCTCTATTTAGTCCCCTTTTACCCACTGCCGAGAAGCACCTCTCTCAGGCACCTCTGCAGGTCTCCCAAAAAGATGTTGTTACCTGCGTCAGTCAGGTGAACGCCATCGGCCCTGTACAGTTCACCCTTCCAATGCTGAATGTGGGTGTGTGAAATAACTGACCCCCCCTGCCCCAGAATAGCCAACCGAATTTGTTGGTTGGCCTTCTTTCGCACTCGGTCTATCCCAATTGGGCTCCAGACACCATGCCAAACCCTTCGCGGGAGCATGTCTGACCAAAGCAGACGTACCCAAGGCCAATGTAGCCTTATAAACTGCATGTCCGTACATGCCTGAACACAGAGGGCCATGCCCTTCACCAAACCAAGGTCATTACCACCGAGGTGAATGACCAAAACTTGCAGAACTGTCCGCACCAAACCCTGCTGGAATAGAGCGGGTAGGAGCCCCTCCCAGCGCATTCCTCGCCGGCCCAGCCACTGTACGGCAGCCCATCGACTGAGGCCCAGTTGCGAACCCACGCTTGATGTTGCGGCTCTCCGGGCTGCCCAAAAGATCATGCTGTGACCACATATTAGGATATGCGTCTGCTCCCCCATCCAGCAACCTGCCAATACAGAGTAATACAATTAGGCCTCCGAATTTTGCAGCCCCTCAGATGGCTGCTGGCAGGCAGGTCCACTAGCGAGCTCTGGAGCTCATACCCACCTCGCCTCTTTTTTTGCTATCTTTAGAGATATTCTTTGGAAATTTTTATTCTGGAACCTAACAGCATCAACAACACCTATTTTTGAAGGCTATGGAACCATTTTATCAGCAAGAAAACAGACTCTTTATCAGCCGGTGAGTCACAACTCTGCTTCGCATTACTAACTCAAGGAATATAATTTACCATAACAAAATCTAAGGATTCCTAAGATAAAACTACTTAGCCTTGGAGTCGACAATTTATAATTATACCTCCGTTCATCTTAGAGTTTAAAAGGCAAACCTTATAGTTTTTAAAATGGTTCAAACAAGGAAAAGATGTTATGAACATGACCATAAATCAGAACAGGTTTTGGAAGAATCTGGGAATGGGGATCAACAGCTTAAAATTACAAACTTCTTTTTACCAACCAAAGCGGATAAGACAAAGAGAAATGCGTCACGATCTATTGAGAAAACCCCTTCCCAAATCGAAACAGAACAATTCTGTTCCTGCTTGAGTGAGGAATTCCAGGCAAGGGATGACCCAGAAATTATACAAAGCCTGGTGTATGGAACATCCACAGATCCCCTTTTTGGGCAGACGCATACACCTAGTCTGATCAACTCTCTGCTGCAGGTACCTGAAAGCAAGGAGACGCCATCTTCCTCTCTGTACAAGGACACTGACTTACATTCCCCCTTAGACATTCTGTCTACTGTGCATGCTACAGACATCGACAGCCAGACTCCCATTTTTACTCAATCACAGCCATCTTCTGCCTGCTCTACAGAAGTTACTGAAACCACGGAACTGGCACAAATTGGCCAAAAACTACTTCTAACTGGCCAAAAATGTCTGCAGTTACAATTAGCCATTGTGGCAAAAGAGACTGAAAACATCAAAGCTTTTTTGGAAGAAACAAACAACCTTCTAAAATCATTTATGGAAGAACTATCCAAACTATATTTGAGCCTAAACTACACTCTTCCCCCCCACAAAACAACAACAACACTGAAGTGTGCAAACAGAAAGAAACCTCGTATTGCACCTAAGGAGAAAAAATCCAAAAACATAAAAAATTACAAACTGCCAAGGAGTAAGAAGATGAACTTTCAGAAACTTTTTAAAGTACTTAAAGCTCAACAGCAAACAGCTTCGCAAACAAAGAATTTATCTGCTTCATCTACAGCGAGAACACCCCCTAGATCTTATTGCAAAGCCTTACCAGAAAGCAAAAAAAGTCCAAATCTTCCAGAGCTACTTACTCACCCCAACCCGAGGTCCTACAGCGGAATATGCTCTACCAATAACAAGATTTCACGACGAGAGAATACAAATGGGAATTGGCTTCTCAAATATAATTCAAACAAACTTGCACTGCTGAATCTTCCTCTTCTTAACATCAAAGAAAAAGTAAACATCAGGAAGCAAAGAGTGTGTTACGCCCTCCAGTCGTTAGGTGTAATGGATTTACGGCCTGACGATATCTCGTATGTGGAATTCCTTTACAACCCCTCAACAAAAACGTCTGCTTTACTTACCTTTAAATCGGCTGAGACAACAGCACGGATAATTGCAAATAAATCCCTTCTCAGCTACCATGGAATATCCGTTCAGAGACATTTCACAAACCTGGCCAGTCCAATTTCCTTGTTCACAAAGAGAACTCCAACAACAAACCTTATCTCTTCACATGAGAGGAGGAAGTTTTCCTCGAACAGCAGCAAAAATATATCAAACTCTGGAAACTTGGATCCATTCCTGGAACAGCTTCCTCTTAAAAGCACATTAAACATGAACTGCTCTTCTCTATCATTAGGACCAACTATGCTGGAAAAGAACTTATCCCCTTTGACTCCCCCAGCACAAGAAACATTAAACTTTGAAACACTTAACTCCATAAACTCTGATCTTATTATTTTGGATGAAGTAAGCTCCTCCCCACCACCAGCTCCCATTTTCGTTCCGTTACAGTCACCTCCTTCTCTGGTAAACAGTAAGGAAAATCAAGATCTTGCATTTGACTTTGCTTGTGAGGGAGAGGAGGAACTATTAAATAGTTTCCATACATTCACTGAGAATGAACAAAGTGAGGTCATAAACAAAATGCAGAATCTGTTAAACAATCTAAGGGCAAAAAGGACATGTTCCAGATACTTGGAGGACTATGAACTGAACTCACCATCCAGCATTCAAGTTTCTCCTCTGAAAGTTCCCTTAAAGGTACTGCCACATTGTTACTCAAATGTTTGTAGACCTAGCACAATATGTGATGTGATAGTACATGAGGTTCCTGAACTGACTTGACAACCCTTATTAAATTCTAAAAACCCGATTCTATCCTGTGAATCTCCTGAAAAAATGGTAAACCCTCATTTCAGGACACCACAGCACTCACTCTGCAAATCTTATACAGCAAAGGAAATTTCTCATCCTACGAATCCAATTATTAATGCATGCCAGGTTTCTGTTCTCTCACCTAAGTTTACATTCCACCTTCTCTCCTGGAACATTGCAGGGTGGAATGCCAAACAAAAAATTCCTGACTTTATTACTTTTCTGAACAAATTTGACTTAATTTTCTTACAGGAGACGTGGTGTACCCTTAAATTAATAGTGGATGGTTTCTCTTGTTCATGTTTACCAGCGACCTATTCCCAACCCAGTTCCAAAGGCAGACCCAAAGGAGGCCTAGCCATACTCATTTCTACTTCTGTAACAGCTCGCTCTATAAATTTAACCCCTTGTAAAAACATTGCACAGGCTGTTTTATTATCTTTTAGCACATTTTCTCTTCTGTTAGTAAATGTTTATATTCCCCCTCATGCCTCTCGGGCACAAATTGACTGTGACTGGGACGTTCTTACCAATTATCTAACATCACTCGAGGCTAAATTCCCCAAAGCTCCTCTCATTGTTATGGGTGATTTCAACGCCAGGTCTGGCCCCCACAATGATGCGCTATTTGCTTCAAACCTCTGGGGGGGCGAGGACACCGCCCCATACCTCCCAGGCTATGCTAGGACTTCCAAGGACCCCAAGATAAATTATGGTGGAATATGTTTATACCGATTCCTTGCTAGACACAGCCTAATAATGTTGAACGGTCATAAGCAGATAGATTCATGTGCGGAATTTACCTACATTTCTGGCCTCAGGTGCAGTGTCATCGATTACGCCTTGATCTCGCATTCCCTGTTCAGGTTTATTTCGGACTTTTCTGTCGGCTCCAGACAGGATAGTGATCACCTTCCCCTTACCTTTTCCTTTTATCTACCAGAACGCGGTCACTTGCTCCTTACCCATAAACCAATGGCAAATCTAATCCACCCTACCCATAAAAGGACATTTTGGACTCCCACAGTAGCCTCTAATGTGGCCTTATTTCTCACTTCCCCCTCTGCCCTGTCCTTACAGAGGGAGATCATGCATGCTTCTGATTCATATTTAGCGTCAATAGCGTATAACTCCTTAATTACCAAACTTAAAGCCTCTATTATCCCACCATCTTCTTCCTTCAGGGCTCCTCCTACCACTGGTTTTCCCAGATGGTTTGATAAGGACTGTCTTGATGCTAAGAAACAGCTGAGACGGCTATACCTTCAATATCGACACCAAAATTTAACCACCCTGCCCCCTGAGTATTTTATTATCAAAAAATACTACAAGCATATGATAGTCATCAAAAAAAGGCAGGTGATGCATGAAGATTGGGAAGCCCTAATTCAAGCCTCCAGATCAAATAATTCGAAGTGTTTTTGGGAGCTGATTTCTGGTTCTATGAGCCCACTAAATCCGGCCCCTTGCCACATTTCCCCATACCTCTGGGAGAAATATTTTTCTGCAAACAACGAGACTGTAAATGCTGTTTCCTTTATTGATAATTTAACAAATCTTCCCACTTGGCCATCTGTAACCCAAAAAGAAATTATTGATTTGATTGCTAGCTTGAAATCCGGCAAAGCTCCTGGACCTGATAACATACTTTCTGAAATGTTGAAGGCGCACCAAGCTTGGTGGGCCCCTCTTCTAGCAAATTTCTTTACTCTGATCAATAATTCCGGATGCTTCCCTGAGTCTTGGCTTGAATCCATAGTTATCCCTATATTTAAAAAAGGGAACAAAGAGGACCCAGCAAATTACCGCCCAATTAGCCTCCTTTCCATTATTGGCAAACTATATGCCTGCTACTTAAAAGAGAGACTCTCATCTTGGTTGGAGGAGGATAATATCCTTGGGAGGGAGCAGGCAGCTTTCCGGAAAGGTAGGTCTGGGATAGAACACTGTGTGATTTTAAATCACTTAGCTGAAAAATACAAGAACCGCTGGGGTAACGGCCTGTTTGTTGCCTTTGTCGACTTGAAATCGGCTTTTGATTCCATCCCTAGGGAGATACTATGGGCGAAACTCGCAAAATCTACGATCGACAAGAGACTCCTCTTCTTAATTAGCCGTCTGCACCACCACACATCCTTTCGTGTTAGATGTAGTCGTGAAGGTCATCTCACAAACCCCATTACTACAACAAAAGGAGTTAGACAAGGCTGCATACTAGCCCCACTTTTATTTAATTTTTTCATGAATGATCTGTCCCTTTATTGTCAATCCCCGGACTTCCACCCCCCTAAGTTAGCAAACCTGCATTGTCCCTTGTTATTGTATGCAGATGACGCTGTTCTCCTTTCTGTTTCTAAAGTAGGACTCAAACGCCTAACTAAAGCTTTTATGAGTTTCTGTCATGATAACAAACTATCTATAAACTTTTCCAAAACTAAGATCTTAGCTTTTGCCAAGCACTCTCCTGCTCACGCATGGACAATTAATACCCATAAAATAGAACAGGTTTCTCATTTCAAATACCTTGGTATACTTTTTCATTCCTCTCTGTCCTGGAATCCCCATATCCGAGGGGCTATTTCTACTGCTCGCAACTCAGCCAGTGGTATTCGAAGGTTCTTCTTCACTAAAGGAGGACAATACATTCCGGCAGCCCTAAAGGTTTTTAGATCCAAAACTATTTCTCAACTTCTCTACGGGGTACCTTTATGGATTGGCGCCTTCAACTCTTCTGCGGAGGCAGTTCTCTCCTTGTTTCTCAGACAAATTTTTGGCGTTCCCAGGTGCGTTCCTGCGGCGGTCCTTAGGTTAGAATCTGGCCTAGTCTCACTTGAGTCTCAAGCGTGGTTGGCCGCCCTAAATTTCTGGTTTAAAATGTCTTATGAAAAATCTACTGGCTATCTCCCTTTACTCTGGGAAGACTCTTTTACCTCGAAATGGGCCCGTACGTTTACAAATTACCTTGCAAGTATTGGCCTCTCAATTGGACATCTGATGTGCCTCGCTCCAGAGACAGTTAAACATTCTATCCGGACTCGTATCAACGATATGGACTTCCAACGCTCCATAACTGCAGCCACCTCGACCTGCTCTCCTATTCACTTTGGTCTGAGCTTTGTGCCTATGCTCAGTGCCCCTTATCTGGAAACTCTTACGATCCCCAAATATCGTCTAGCCTTTACAAAGGCTAGATTTAACTGTCTTATCTCTGCCTTACTTGAAGGGAGATTTAAACGTATCCCGTATGCAAACCGATTATGCCTTTGTGGTGTCAGCGCCATAGAAACTCTCTCTCATGTCATCTTTGAGTGCGCCCTATATGACGATATTCGCTCCAAATTCATAACCCCCATCATAAATAAATACCCCTACAAACCGCTTAACTGTTTACTTTTACATCTTTTGTCAGCAGCTAATAAGGATACTATCTTGTCAGTTGCTAAATTTATTTTTGCGGCTCAATCAATTCGGAAGGCATCTATCCTTCCAGAAGCTTCCGCCACCCAACTGTAACTGTTTTCCTTGTTGTTTTATTGTTTTACTGTTTTAACATGACTGCAACTTTGTAACCTTTTATTATAAATGTATGTAGTTTTATTTATAAATGTCTTTTGGTCTATGACCGTATCAATAAAGATTGATTGCAGCCCCTCAAATGGGCAAACATAGCTTTTATAAGCTCCTGATAACCAACATTCAACAGCCTGCACCTTTTCCTGGGCAAAACCAATCTCTGTTGCCATGGAAGCAGCTCCTATCCTAAAGGAGTGCATACCAAAATCCAAAGAATCTAGGCCTATTGCCCGTAGGGCCCGCTTTGTGAGGGCCCAAAATTGGTATTTAGTGAGGGGCTCCCCACTGGTGTGGATAAAAAAGTATCCTTCGCCCACTCCCCTAGCCTTCAGGAAAGCTTGTAAAGCCAGCACTGGACAGACGTTAGGCATCAGTGCAGGTGCCAAACAAATAGTTCGTCCTTTTCCTGCCTGGTCAGTTTTAGACCGTCTCAGCTTTATACAAGCAGTACCATCTGCAATGGCAACATCCGATAGCTGAAGCGCATATCGGAAGATGTATTGTTTAGATCCAGTGACCGCCTCCCCTATCCTAAAAGCTCCGAAGAATAGTGTCAGGGCTACGGCCCGAAATAACAAGGCTTCGTAGCCAGAGGAGCATAGCGTGTCCCACTGCGTCATTATACCTAACAAATTGTCTAATGAAAAGGGGAGACGGGTATCATGGGGGGCAGGGCGTTCTCTAGCCCACCCTGCTAACATGCGGCGGACTCTAAAGTCCCCAGCATGGTCTATAAAACCCTTCACTTTAGCTAAAAAGGAAAGCCCCGCCAGCTTACCTTTTAGTGCCTGGACTGACAGGCCCTTCCTCCTGCCGTCCACCAGGAATTCCAGTAGGTGACTCACTGGAATGGGCCACTGTGGCGCATAGCCCTTGCCAGCCCAGAATTCCTGAATTGCCCTACCTGTTCTCTGGTAACCGGCGAGGGTGCTGGGGGCAATGGAGAGGTTTATGGCCCTCTCCGACTCTGCTCTCCAATCTCCCAGATTGCAGGGGCACGGCATCTGGCTGAGCCCTGGCCAGCGGCGCCAGTTGACGAAAACGGTCTATCTGGTTCTGTGACAGAGCATCAGCAACACTATTGTCAATGCCAGGAACATGCCGTGCCCGAAAAAGAACATTAAAATGAAGGCACTGGAGAACAAAAGCCCGGATAAGGCCCATAACCCTGGGGTTCCTGGATGTAAGGGAATTGATAACATGGACCGTGGCCATGTTATCACACCAGAAGTAAACTGTAGAGTTCTTAAACTCATCGGCCCACAGGTAGGCTGCCACGACTATTGGAAAAAATTCCAAAAAGGTCAGATCTTTGTCTAAACCTTCTTGAACCCAAGTCTGTGGCCATTGTCCCTTACACCAGGAAGACCCAAAGACTACTCCGAAGCCATAACCCCCAGAAGCATCAGAGTGCACCTGTAACTCTGCCTCCAATAACCGGTCCTGCCTCCAGAAGGATATACCATTGAAATCCTGCAGGAAAGAGGACCATACCGCCAGGTCGGCGCGTAATGCAGTAACCCTGTACCTATGGTGGGGCTGCAACAGCCCCACCATGGCATCATATACTCTTCTCAAAAATGCTCTGCCGGGTGCTATGACCCTGCATGCAAAATTTAGGTGCCCAGCCAACTCCTGAAGGGTAGAGAGGCAGACTTTCTTTACACCTGTCACCTCTTTCAATTTTAAATATAGGATCTCAAGTTTTTCTTTGGGTAACCTGCAGCACTGCCTAACAGAATCAATTTCTATACCCAAGAAGGTCAAGACAGGGGCGGGCCTTCCATCTTTTCATCAGCTAAAGGAACCCCAAGATCCTTCGTTAAGGTCTGAAACTGAGTCATCAAGAATTGGCATTCACCAGTGCCAGCCCTACCCACAAAAAGGAAATCATACAGATAATGAACCACTGCATTCATGCCCATCTGTCTTTTGATTGCCCATTCCAAAAAGGTGCTAAAGCGCTCAAACACTGTGCAAGAGATAGAGCATCCCATAGGCAAAGCTCTATCCATATAAAATTTGTCAGCAAAAGCAAAACCCAGTTGCTCAAAGTCTGCAGGGTGGACAGGTAATAGCCAGAAAGCGGACTTAATGTCGCACTTACCCATGAATGCACATCGGCCACAGGCTCGCACCATGCGCACTGCAGCATCAAAAGAGGTATAGCGGACTGTACATAGATAGTCAGGAATGAAATCATTGACTGACTGTCCTCGCGGGTATGACAAGTGGTGAATCAGCCTGAACTCCCTGACCGCC
The DNA here is from genome assembly GCF_030035675.1 of Rhineura floridana. NCBI lineage: Eukaryota > Metazoa > Chordata > Lepidosauria > Squamata > Rhineuridae > Rhineura > Rhineura floridana. The sequence goes on along the minus strand of NC_084481.1, from coordinate 178,695,794 downwards.
TTCTTGGGTACAATACCCAAAGGAGATACCCTAAGATTAGGAAGTGGCGATGTTTGAAATGGGCCAAGCACCCGCCCTGCTTGCACTTCCTTATTAATTTTTGCTTGTACAAGTGACTCCATGCCCATCACAGATTTTAGATTGTGTGACATGAAGGCAGCCCTTGGACCGTCATATGGAATTCGAAAGCCTAACATAAAACCTTGCAACAAAAACTGTGCATCCCCAACTGCTGGGTAACCAGCAAGCAGGGCCTGCAAAACTGGGATGTTAATTGGGGAGGGACCCTTTTCCTTGAGGAGCGCCAGGTGGGAGCTGTTTCCTACCCCCTTGTTGGTCCCTACCTCCCCCCCTGAACAATCTGCCTCTAGGGCAGGCAGTGCAAGGGTGAGCCGCTCCACAAATGGAACATTCGTGTCTGAAACAACACGGGTTCCGTGAGCAGACCCCCGGGAACTAAAATCCCAGCATAGCAGCCATTGTTGAACCCCTTGCCCCGCATTAACGCGGGGAAGGGTAGCCGTCGGCTGCCTGCTGAGCAGATGCCTGCTATCACTCCATGAACTGCAGCCACAATTCGGGCTCCTTTTTATCCCACGGCAGTGACACATCGCATGCCACCCGCATACGAAATGCCTCGTCGTAAGAGAGCCAGGCCAGGCCAGAAAACTCCACATACGCCCTATAGATGATGTCCAGGTACTTCAGCAAAGACAGCCCCCTGAAGGGCTGCCTTTCCATCAGCACTCCAGCGTAAATTAAATACGCTGGGAACCAATTAGCCCATATACGTTCTACCCGCCGGTGTTTGGGCCGGTCAAATTCCCCTTCACCCTCTTTATCTTTATCCCTCTTGGGGTGCTCCCTATATAGCAATGAAAAGACATCCACATAATCCCCACGCCAAATTTTTTCTTTGGTGGCAGGGAGAAGATGAAAACCTAAGGTGATGGATGTTCCCCCAAAAGGGATGGCTGTGGGAGCAACTGACCCCAAGGGGTCCCCTATTGTTTCCAGCCCTATTGCACTGACTTGTTCATTAGCTTGTGCAGTTGGTGTGTTCATCCCACTGGGCGACATGGTTGATACTGCCAACTGCCCCGTTCCTGCATGCTGCCACACTTGTGAACATGCAGCCTGCAGACTGCCTGGCATCACCCCTACACCAGATACAGGGTGGGATGCAACACTTGTCTCAGCTCTAGCTGGGGTAGTGAATGTACCTTGCCACCCAGTTGTGTGTACTGACCCAGCAGACTCACCTGTGCCCACCAGCGGCCCTGGCACGTTAGCTGTCTGCCCCATGCCCACAGATGATGACGTCGCAACAGCGTAAGGTGCAGCCTCCTCCTGTCCGGCTCCACCCGCCTCAGCTGATGAGGCATGAGCCACCATCCCTGCACTCACCACCTGTGCTAGGCCAGAAGTGGATTCCAAGGCCCCCAGCCGGGCTAAAGCCAAATCAACAATATTATCGTTAGCCCTCCGTTTTTGCCCCATGCCAATGCCACCCCGCTTCCCTGCCTTAGATCTTTTCGGTCTGGTTGCCCCCAAGGCAGAAACCCCAGGCATGGGTGACACCATCGTGGTAGTCAGGGGTGGCATGGAGTGTTGTTCTGGGGCAGCCAGGGGCAGCATGGAGCTGTGACCCGCTGTCCTACATCTCTGGTGCTCCAATGCTTCCAGGCGCACTAAGATAGCGGCCCATGGAGGAGCATCCTCCTCATCAGAAGAAGGGGCTGGAGGGTGCCTTCTGGGGGGAGGCCTGTGGGCCTTTCCCTTGCCTTTTGCCCCCCTTTTCCTTTCTTGGAAGGCATAATTATTAATTTGCCTGCCTGGTTATGTTTATTATTATTTTATTTCAATTTATTTCAGTTATGTGTGTGTATCTTCCTTCAACATGCAGCACCCCTAAAGAGGCACTGTTTATAGCCTTATATGATTTTATTTCAATTTATTTTATTGTATGTATGTGTCTTGTTTTAACCATCAGCACCCTTAAAGAGGCGCTGATCAAAGGTATCCCACACTCCCCTTCAGGGTAAATGGGGTGAGTGCTGGGCTATCCAGCCAGCCAGACCCTGCTTACAAGGCCCCTGACTAGGCCCGTGGCAGAGGCCTGCTCCAGGAGCAGCCGCGCCACCACACTGCCTCCAAACACCCCACTCCCGAGGCAACTGAGCCTCCTCTGGGTTCCCTCCCCCTCCAGGGATCACTACAATGGGCCTGGGCCCAACCAACACAGCCTCCACAGGCTGCAATGCGCCGGGAATTGGCGCCGTTCCCGCGGCCAATAAAATGGCCGCCGCAACTCCTTGGAGCCCTCGTCGTCCACGCGGCTGATAAAATGGCCACCGCAGCAGAAGCTCTCTCTTCAGCGTCCCTCGTCGTCCTCGTCGCTTGCAGAAAGAGGAGGTTAGAGGGGCGGCCTGGCCTTAAATAGGCCCATGGCCCCGCCCCTCCCTGCCGCACATCGCGCGTGCATAACGCTGCAACGTGTGACGTTGCCCTTAGGCAAAATGGCGGTGGAGGCATCGCTCCCTCCTCGCAACCAGGCCCCATCCTTCCAGCTGCGTGGGTAAGTGAGGCCTCATCTCTCAGAACCCTTCACAAACTACACTTCCCAGGATTCTTTGGGGGAAGCCATGACTGTTCAAAGTGGAATAAATGTCTGGCGTGAATGTGGCCTGGCCTCACAGAAATACAGTTCCCAGGATTCTCGATGACTGTTAAAGTGGTATAACAGTGTTGTAAATGTGTAGTGTGGATGTGCAAATAATTCCTGATCCAACACAATGCATGCAGAGAAGATTGCTTCCATGCACTTATTGACCTCAATGGATCAACGTATAAGGGAGTTGGATGCTTAATATATAAACACATGTCTTGAAGAGGAGCATACATCCTAAGATGTTATCTATCTACAACATCATGTTGGTCTACAGCTATTAATGAGGGTGGGGAGGTTAGGAACTTAGTTCTGAGGGTGAGCAACTCCAACATTTCAAAGCATTGTTGCTGTCCAGCTAATATATACCAAAAATCACAATGTGGCTTTAGCTTCACATATGAATCTGGAAGACAATAACAGAGAAGATTTCCGCTGCCCTGCTGAGAAAATGTTTGAGGAATGGAATGGTTTTTCAGCAAAATTCAGATGACAAGATCAGTGTCACCAAAACCTAAACCTACTTTTGTTTTCAAAACCTGGAAATTAATCCAAAATATTAAGGAAAACATATATATGTATATATCCAACAGCTTTTACAAATGAGTGTAGTGACAGATTAACTGCAAGAGCATGATTCCATCAAATAAATTAAGTCTATGACATCCTTTTAGTCAATAACAACATATGTTGTTATGTGCCTTCAAGTCGGTTACGACTTATGGCTACCCTATGAATCAGCTACCTCCAAGAGCATCTGTCATGAACCACCCTGTTCAGATCTTGTAAGTTCAGGTCTGTGGCTTCCTTGATGGAATCAATCCATCTCTTATTTGGCCTTCCTCTTTTTCTGCTCCCTTCTGTTTTTCCCAGCATTATTGTCTTTTCTAGTGGATCATGTCTTCTCATGAGGTGTCCAAAGTATGATAACCTCAGTTTCATCATTTTAGCTTCTAGTGACAGTTCTGGTTTAATTTGTTCTAACACCCAATTACTTGTCTTTTTCGCAGGCCATGGTATCCGCAAAGCTCTCCTCCAACGCCACATTTCAAATGAGTTGATTTTTCTCTTATCTGCCTTTTTCACTGTCCGACTTTCACATCCATACATAGAGATCGGGAATACCATGGTCTGAATGATCTGACTTTGGTGTTCAGTGATACATCTTTGCATTTGAGGACCTTTTCTAGTTCTCTCACAGCTGCCCTACCCAGTCTTAGCCTTCTTCTGATTTCTTGACTACTGTCTCCATTTTGGTTAATGACTGTGCAGAGGTATTGATAATCCTTGACAAGTTCAGTGTCCTCATTGTCAACTGTAAAGTTACATAAATCTTCTGTTGTCATTACTTTAGTCTTTTTGACGTTCAGCTCTAGTCCTGCTTTTGTGCTTTCCTCTTTAACTTTCATCAGCATTCGTTTCAAATCATTACTGGTTTCTGCTAAGAGTATGGTATTGTCTGCATATCTTAAATTATTGATGTTTCTCCCTCCAATTTTCGCACCTCCTTCATCTTGGTATGATACTTTTAAACAATACTTGTAAGTGAAAATAAATTATCAGTTTTATGCTTTCTTTTTTAAAAAACAAATATTTATGAAAACTGTGACAACCTTTAAAAATAGCTTTTGAAAGAGTTTGATGTATATAATTAGGCAATATTGCTTCTAATCTTATAGTTACATTTGTCATTACATATGTAGCAGGCCTGGATTTATAACCTAATTAAAAACCTGAGTGTGCAGTCCAACACAGCACATATGGATCCCAACTGAGTTTAACTCTCTGTTATGTTACCAACTTATGCAATATAATTGTGTTTTTGTCCCATGCAGTATAGTTGTAGTTGAACTGTAACGACTTTAATTACCCACTAAAGACTTCTAAATGTGTAATCTGATGAACTGTCATTCAAAAGTAAAATGCAAATGTATTATTATAAGTAAGTAAACTTATATGCATATGATTGGTGGCATTATTTAAGATCTACAGTTGTATTTTAGCCATCAGTACATTATCCAAGTTGTCTTAACAGGAAAATCTTATCAAAAGTGGAAAGCGGGAACACATGTGATCCCTTACCTACCGTATGGAAAATATAAAAATATCCCCTGGTTTTATTTTGATAATGTTTATGCTTACTTGTTTTTATCATCTGATTTTATAAGTAATTTTAATGTATATTTTATATTTTATGTAAACCGCTTAAAGGTTTTGATGATTAAGTGGTACATAAAACCTGTTTTTTAAAACAACAAGAAGCAAAAAAGGGGGGCACAAGTATACAGACCGAAATGACTCCCTTTTAGGCTCGTGCTACCGGACAGACAGATGATTCCATTCTTCATCGTTGACACTTTAACAACCATCGCTGGCTCTAGGTTTTTAAGGCTGGAGGCTTGGGATGTGGTTTAGTTAATTAGTGGTGTGGATATCTCTCCAAGTCAGGCTCAGAACTTAAGGGGCTGGTGAAAATATTTATTTTCCAAAACTCAAAAGAATAATTCTGTTTCTTCCAAGCCAAATTCCAATCCCAGTCAGAACTCTCTTGAAGCCCTGATGATGTCAATGGAAGTGTGACAGGTCAGGTATATCCCAAAATCCCTCTAGGCTTTCCCTCTCACCTGTGGTTAATTTGTAAGCTTTTTAATTATTATTTCATTGTGGATGCCATAATTCAAGATGGATTTTGACAAAGAGCTGCATTTGATGGTACACTGGGGGAAGAATGATCAAGAATGGTATGTCTTTGAACCGTGATGTATTTAATGGACCTCCCTGTTCATGGATTGGGGGTGATGCTCTTTCAGAATTGCCTGTCCAAGCAGCTATTAGGCAACAATAAGCAACAGCATCTTATTTTATTGAATTGGGGTCTTTCCTGTCCACTTCATGAGCTATTGGGTAGAAAGGGTGGCTTTTTACAGTTGCATTTTTCATAGTCTGGTTTTGTGGCTGGCCACTTCTATCCAACATATAGTCATGATCCATGCACCCGTCTGTCTTTGATTTGTGCCCACTCACTTTTTTTCAGATTCCTATGGACATAGGATTTTAAAAATCTCCAAGAGACTAATCTCCAAAATCCAAATTTATTTTACTCATATTCATACTGTCTATGTGCAGAGAATCCTGTTTTATGTTAGGGAAGGGGTTTGGAATGAATGACCTTCAGGTAAATACCAAATATATTTTTTTCTATTGCTGCTCAGTCAATTAAAATCAGATTTAGTCAATTGGTTACATACTGTATAGAAAAGGATCCGCCGCAGCTGTTCCTCCTTCCACCAAAAAACAAATAAAAATTTAGTCTACAGCAGGATCAATTCAACCATTCTCTTCTATTTTTCACCAGCTTTTAAATCATTGATATAAAATTGATTTTTTTTCTTCCAAGCTTGGAATTTGAGGCTTTGGGTTTGGAACTGCAGATTGAAGGCTACATGTAATGCAGCTTGAATTAGCCCAACGTCCAAAAGATGGAAGACACCCTGTTCCTCCATTTCCTCTCTAGCTATTGCCATGAAGTCCACACTATAGCTTTCATATGTTTCTCAATTAAAGGGAAGTGCAGCTGTGCCATTAGTCGTGTTTCTAATGTTCATGTTCATTTCATTTTTAATTTGCATTCAATCTTTATACATTAGTGTACTCAAGGTGGTTTACAACCCATAGAAATGACAAAATGTTGTGTCCATCCACTTTGCTCTACCTTGACCTAGGTGTGTGGAGTGAAGGCCTGAAGAGGGCACTATCTGTACACATGGAGGATCCTCTATGTGAATTTCAGGCTGAAAGAGTCCCATTAAAGTGGAGGAGCCTCCATGAGTACAGGCAGCATCCCCTTCAGAATTTCATTCAATGTGTGAAAGTTGAAAGGTGGAACCAGAAGGGTAGGCAATCAGGGGTGGAGCCAAAGTGCACTCCTGCTTCCTTTCTGTCACATGGAGATCTACAACATGAACAATCACAAACAGGCTTTAGTGAAACTCCAACAGCTGAAAGGAAGAGACTTTGAGATTATGTGTTGAACATGAATGCTAGGTTGGATGGCCCAGGTGATATTATGTGCAAAGCAGTAGTTTATATACATCAGTAACATAAATCCTATAAATGACAGATCAGTATTGTTATCAGCATATCAAGGATGGGAGGAGTAAACTAAGAGAACACAGTTTGGTTAAGGTTACCTAGAGATTTTATTGTGAGTTTTGAACCAAACTCTTCCTAGTATGGAACTCAGTCTCCACCCCCAAGCTATGCACATTAAGAGACAGACAGGCAAGATGTAAATGTTGACTTGCTTGCTTGCTTATTTATTTATTTAATAAATGATCTACTTCTTCCCATGTACACTTGTGCATGAAGTTGGAAATGAACAGCTGAGGGCAGAAGGCATTGTTCTGTGGGAGGGCAGTGGCACTACAATCTCCTAATCTGTGTGTTTCACATGAGTACTATAACTGTATTTCATTTTTATTGTCTCGTTTAGAACTCCGATTACCATGGACTCTGGTGGCCATTTTTATGATCCTGCTGCCCTCTTTGGTTACATACTGTATAGAATAGGATTTGCCACAGCTGTGTAACAACATGTTTTATTCATTTCCCCTAATACTGCTCATCCTAGCAGGATTATTCATAGTGTTCTGGGGTGATTTCATTTCCAGCTTCACTAGTTTTGTCTTAATATTAATTTTTGTGCATATTATTCCTGCTCTGCCAGAACTGTCATTTTATTTACTTTGTTCCCACACCAACAAAGCTTTGATTTCTTTTATCTTTCCTCTTCTTTCTTTTCCAACCAGCTTTTTTCCTTTTGAATATGTGGTGGAAGTTTGACTACATCACTTTTCATAATGGTTATGATCATTGCTAAGAAGAGGAAGTGCCAGCGAGTGGAAGCGAGCTGATCCAAGGTCATCTGGATCAAGGAAGATGGAGGCTATTTTCATTTTTATTTTTATTTTTTACTTTTAATTTTTAATTTAATTTTAGGGGTGGGGGGCCTGCCTGATTGGCAGACAGGGAGGGGGACATGCGTAAGCCGGAGGGGAATAATGTGGGGAGCCACGGTATTGTGAGGCTTGGCGGCAGATCCTGGAAGGGCGCAGGTGGCAGGCCACGCCAGGTTAGGGGAACAAGGGATAGATGTATCGTACCCATGCCTTGTTCCGGGCCTGCCCTAAACCAGAAGATAACTGGGGGATGTAAGACTCCATCCAACCTTCGACTGCTGTTATGTAACGCCAGGTCTGTAGCTCAGAAAACATCGCTCATCCATGATCTTATTCTGGATGAGCATGCAGACCTGGTGTGCATTACGGAGACCTGGCTGGATAAGGCCTTGACTCCTATACTTGAGGCCATGTGCCCAGCGGGTTTCCGATATGCACAGCAGCCGAGGATTGGTAGGCGGGGAGGGGGAGTGGCACTTACTTATCGAGAGTCCTTGGTTTTCGCCAGACCTCCTCTCCACGAGACCAAGTTTGTTGATTGTATGTACTGGAGGTTGGGACCAAAGGGCAGTTTAGGAATTCTGCTGGTGTACCGCCCACCCCGCTGCACGGCAGACTCCCTGGCCGAGGTGCTCGAGGTGGTCGCGGCTGTACGGTTGTTTACCCCGAACTTATTGGTTTTGGGGGATTTCAACGTGCATGCCGAGGCCACTCTCGCTGGAGCCCCTCGGGATTTCATTGAAACCATGACTTCATGGGAACTGCACCTAAGTAATATGGGTCCCACCCATGTAGCCGGTCATACCATTGACCTTGTATTTGTCGCGGGAGAGAAGGGAAGTGATCTGAAGATGGGGACCGTTTCTTCTAGCCCTGTGTCATGGTCAGACCACTACCTGGTGAAATTGGATTTCTCTGTGCCGCATACCCTCCGCAGGGGACAAGGACCTATTAGGATGGTCCGCCCCAGACGCATGATGGAGCCCACTGGATTCCTGAACGCGCTGGGTGATTTGGAGCTAACTGAAGGCCATCCGGTCGAAACCCTGGTGATGGAGTGGAACAGGGAGATCGCTAGGGCAATAGACCGGGTGGCACCGAAACGTCCTCTCCACCTGAACAGAACTCAGACTGCAACGTGGTATACACCACGGTTACGCAGCCTGAGACAGGAAGTGAGATGACTAGAGCGCCAATGGCGGAAATTGTGCGCTGAAGGCGATTGGACACTGGTTAGAGCGGCAATAGCGGCCTACCAGCGAGCAACAAAGGCAGCAAAGAGGCAATTCTTTGCTGCCTCTATTGCGTCGGCAGAGTGCTGTCCCAGGAGGTTGTTCCAGGTGGTCCGAAGCCTGGTCGGTCCAGTTGCGCAGGAACCTATGGAAAAATCAAAAGCCTCCTGTGACATATTTGTTAAACACTTTGCCGATAAAATCGAGTGCCTAAAGGGCAAGATTCCGTGCGTCGTGGTTACAAGTAGTGGTCCAGAGACGGCCAGTTGCAGTCCGGTCTGCTGGGATCGGTTTCAGCCTCTTCTCTCTGATGAAGTGGACAAGGTGCTCTCTACTGTGAAACCAACCACTTGCTTGCTTGATCCTTGCCCTTCATGGCTCGTTATGAGCTGTAAAGTAAGACTGGGCAAAGGGATCAAGGCAATGGTAAATGCATCCTTGGAGGAGGGTGCAATGCCATTAGCCCTCAAGGAGGCAGTGATAAGACCTATCTTGAAAAAGCCCTCCTTGGATCCCCAAGATTTAAACAACTTTCGCCCAGTCTCTAATTTACCGTTCTTGGGCAAGGTGATTGAGCGTGTGGTGGCAAAGCAGTTACAGACACACTTGGAGGAAGCAGATTATTTAGATCCTTTCCAGTTGGGCTTCAGGACTGGACACGGAACTGAAACAGCCTTGGTCGCTCTGGTGGATGATATGAGGAGGGCGTTGGATAGGGGAGAACATACCTTCCTTGTCCTCCTGGACCTCTCAGCGGCTTTCGATACCGTCGACCACGGTATCCTGTTGAGTCGCCTGGAGGGATTGGGAATAGGAGGCACTGTTTTACGGTGGTTCCGTTCCTATCTCTCCGGTAGATATCAACGGGTAGTGTTGGGGGATGAGGTTTCAGACCCTTGGCCCCTAAACTGTGGTGTGCCACAGGGTTCTATCCTCTCCCCCATGCTATTTAACATTTATATGAAACCGCTGGGAGCCATCATCAGGAGTTTTGGGCTGCAGTGTCACCAATATGCGGATGACACGCAGCTCTATCTCTCATTTAAATCCTCACCAGAGTTGGCTGTGGATACCTTGTCCAAGTGCCTGGAGTCCGTAAGTGGATGGATGGGAGAGAACAGGCTGAAGCTGAACCCCGACAAGACCGAGGTGTTGCTGGTGGAGGACAAGAGAAGGTTGGGTGATTTTGACCTGATACTTAATGGAGTGAGTTTGCCCCTGAAGGACCAGGTCCGCAGTCTCAGAGTTATCCTGGACTCCCGGCTGACTATGGAGGCTCAGGTTTCTGCAGTGAGCCGGGCAGCCTGGTACCAACTTCATCTAGTACAGAGGCTGCGACCCTATCTTCCCATACATCTGCTCCCACGAGTAATACATGCCCTGATCTCCTCTCGATTAGACTACTGTAATGCGCTCTATGTGGGGTTACCCTTGAAGATGGTCCGCCGCCACGATCATATCACCCCAGTGCTGATTGAATTACACTGGTTGCCAGTTGTATACCAGGCCCAATTCAAGGTGTTGGTATTAACCTTTAAAACCCTATACGGTTCCGGCCCAGTGTATCTGAAGGAACGCCTCCAGTATCACCAAATATGCCGCCAAACAAGATCAGCCTCACAGGACCTTCTCTCGGTCCCACCGGCGAAGACAGCTAGGCTGGTGCGGACCAGGGAGAGGGCTTTTTCGATCGTGGCCCCCACCCTCTGGAACTTACTTCCCTTTGACCTTCGGCATGCCCCCTCCCTGTTGACTTTTCGCCGAGCCCTGAAGACCTGGCTCTTCAGGCAGGCCTATGGGATCTCTGGGGTGGGTTAGGTTTTATACTATGTTAGTGTAGGATGGTTCTGTTAGATGAGATGTTATGATATTAATACTGTGATGATTATGTATATGTTGAGATTGTATTTTATATTGTACGTCGCCCAGAGTGTCCGTTCAGTCGGACAGATGGGCGTCTGATAAATAAAATTTTATTATTATTATTATTATTATTATTATTAATGCAGTGTTCCTTATATATAGACCCAGTTATATCCAGATATAGACCCAGTGTTCACATAATTCTAAGTCTTGTGTTCATGGTATAGTATGAATGACCAAACAAGCAGGTTCCTGGAGAGAATATTGCGACTGCTGCACTCGTTCCTTTGTCCTGCCACTGCACTACCTAGTGCTAAGCCATGGTTTAGCTTAGCATTATGTCTGAACAAAGGCTTGTGATTTGTCTCGCTCCAGACAAACCATGAGCTGTAACTATAGTGTCTATAGATAAAACCTTGCATACTACAGTGAAAATGTGGCAACTCTATAATTGCTAAATACATGTGCTGTTTACTAAGTGACCCAGTTCACACATAATGCTAAGCCAAACCATGCCTTACGAGCATATATTCAGTTTCCCAGTTGCAACTGCACTCCTTCCATGGTCCTTTTGTTGCTGCACTACTCTGGACACCGTATTGTTGGCTTCAAGTTATGCAGTTTGATTTCAAATGAAGGGTTGTGTATATATTGAATTGCTCTGTTAAAATAATGGGATTGAAAACCCATTGGATCATGCATGACTAAATGCATGATGTCTAAATCAGGGGTGGGGAACCTTTGGCCCTCCAGATGTTGCTGAATCTCAGCTCCCATCAGCCCCAGCAAGCATAGCTAACAGCCAGGGATGATGGGAACTGTAGTTCAGCAACATCTGGTGGCCAAAGGTTCCCCAAAACTGGTCTTGATCATGCCATTTGTTTTAATTTACTTTCCCAGATGAAAGTAAAGTAGGATTATTCTCAAAAAGACTAACAACAGCATGTAACGGGGGCATTGTTAGAGGAATCAAATATTGAGGAATTTTTAATCTTTGATTCATCTCAGTGAACCAGAGTTTGGAAAGCCTGCAACAGCAAGGATTCCTGGGAGACAGCCCCTCTGTGACCTCCGAGTACATATCTTGCAAACCTGAAAGTATAGACTTCCTGACTCCTATGGAAATTTGGGGAATGTCACCCAGTAAGACCAGGCGCTCCTTTCAAACAAAGGATGATAGTCTAGGCCTTCAGGAGGAGACAGAATAACTCCTCTCAAACTAGGAAATGTTATGCATTTCTAAGCCTTTGGAGGAGACAGGATAGCTTCTTTCAAACTAGGAAATGGTCTGCATAACCCTTATGATAATCTTAAAGGAAGAGACAGAACATTAGGAGTTCACAGGTAGGAGATTGCAGTCATTATCTGGGAATCCCTCAAGGAATGGTTTCTGGAAAAACAACACATTCCTTGACTGATGATCCTAAATTCTTTCATTGTTCTTTTTTTGTCACATCCACATCCTCCTGGAGACATTTACATTGGGTTTACATTGGGGTCAGTTAGGAAAATGTATAAAACATGAGGAGTGAGAAGGGGAGGGCAGTTCCTCTTCTGTAGGGCTCCAACTGCTGCTTTTCTTACCAACGCATGCTAGCAGCTTTGGGACAATTTCAGACCTATGGATTTGGGTGAGAACTTTCAAATCTGGCGCTGGTTACAAAGGGCGGAGTGTTTGCTCATTGGGCTAGATACGAAAGTCTCTCTCTCTCAGCCTTAGTCTTGCAGCACCTCTCCAGGAAAGGTATATGCAACTATTTGAGCCTTTTTCTTTCCTTTTTTCTTTCTGTGTGGGTGAGCTTAATGTGAAGGTGTTTATAGGGTTAGTCTCCTTGCCTTAGTCTGTCCAGTGTTGCTGAATGAATGAATAATAGTTAGAAAGCTGCTCATTGTTAACTGCAATTGTATACTGCAATATTTTCCCTTGTTCCTTCTCTTAATAAAACCACTCTTTATTTTACTTTCAGTGTGTGTGTCATTGGGTTAAGGGTAAATTTATACATGCTCTGGGGATGACGTGTGGGTAACTCCAGCAAAAGATCCTGCTGCTCTCGCTTAATAGGGGAACTTGCATTTCTAGTGAGCTCTGCTCATGAGGAAGTTCAAGGTCCCTTCGTAACAGCATCTATATTTTTGGAGTTATATTCCTTGGTTCATATTGATAGATCTTGGCATGAGAGCTTAAGTCATAGTGCATCCTGGGAAACAACTTCTTTGATGAACTCTGAGTTGTTTGTGACTTGGAAGGGTCAGAACAGACTTCCTGGCTTACAATGATAAGCCAAAACTCCTAAAAATTTACAGTGCCAGAGCAAGATCCTTTCACCCAGAACAACGGTACAATCTTGGTAGAATTTATGTCACCCTCCAGACTTCACAGGGATAAGGACCAGATCTCCCAAAAACAGGAATTTATACCACATACACTGGAGACATTTCAAAGTATTTATTTGTTCTTCTTCTCATGAATGTACTTCCCTCCTCCCAGTTTACATGCAACTGTATGCAACCTGGAGAGACATGTAAGGTTATGTTCGAGCATGTGGCTCGAACTTGTGGCTCTGATAACTTCCTGAAGGCTTCACATCACTCCTTAGGAACATAAATTTACTGTGCAGGATATCGGATTAAGGAAAAATGAGGTCTTTTGTGTCTGGTTGCCAGTTATTTCAGAAGGAAAGAGTTTAACCCCTTGCTAGATAAAGAAATCTTATTCCTAACTTTGAGTCTCAGTACTCTTCAGAAAAGGCATATTCTCTTATTCTTTCTTCTTTCTTGCTTTGGGTACTTGCAATCTGGGTGTGAATCAAGTCTCTCATAGCTTTACTGTATGATAGTGTTAGTTAGAAAATTGCTTGTATTGATTACTGTAAATGAAATACTGTATTTTTCCTGTTTCCCTTTTCAATAAACCAACCTTTATTTTACCTTTTGGTGTGCTTTCTTGAGATGATTAAGGGTGAAACCATACACATACAGCAAGTGAATGGGTTTTAATTCCAGCAATAGATCCTATTACACACTCAAGTGTGTTTTAATCTCTAGTGGGTAAACATGCACTGAAGGTTCAAAGGTACACACATAACAAGCAAACGCAATGAGGGGCTGGTGAAGCGCTCAAAGCCCTACCAGCAATTACTGGCCAGGGCAGAAGGGGGGTGGCTGGGATTTTGCACTGATTTTGCTATGCCAGCTCCAGGCTGGTGTACCTGAAAGGTCCAAGGATTGGGTCCCTCAGGGATCCATATGGCATTGATGCCAGGGCCAACCCTGAAGCTCCCCATTTTGGGGTTTCTGCACCATACCACTGATAGGAGAACCACAGGCAGGAGTTCAGCACCTTGCGTACATGCTGCTCAGGGCCTTCACCACAGCATACCTCCCCATCCCCCACACAACTAACCAGCATGAAATGTGGAGGAGAAATCTACAAACCATCCTATCCCCTCTCCTCAACCATCAACACGAACGAGTAGGATTGCACTCTAACATTGCTCCTTATACAAGTCTGCTCAGAAGTGAGTTGAACCCCATGTAAGCGTGTGGAGAATTGCAGTCTAAGAAAATATAAAACACAATACAGTCAGAGCAATACCAGTGTACATCAAGATGCCCATTTCCCCATCCCAGTTTCTTCTTTGACATTTTTAAAAATAAAAACAACATGGACAAAGAAACAAAAACAAAAATGAGACATCAACCAAAGTCATGTACACAATTCTATCCCATAGATACATAATCTGAAGTCGTCTATATTGCATTTTATTCATGCATTCCAAATTTGCAAGGATACTGCAGGCAGCTGTTGAAGGAGGTTCACAATGGGGGCATATATAATAAAGTTCTACCACATAGTATGAAAAACGTCTGGGGTTTCAATTCCCTGTAGAGATCACAAGTCATGAGTGATTTTTTCTAAAATGGTAATGTTCCACATATTACTATACCAAATATTGAAACTATTTTCCATATTTGAGCAATAGTCTGTCTTGCAGCAACCAGTAAAATATTACAAGGTCCTTGGATTTAACTGTTATGTTTTCCTGTTCAAATACAGACAATAAAAAGAGTTGTGGAGCACATTGTAAAGATTCCTTGATAATATTACAGAGTTCCTTGAACCCTTCTTCCAGAACTTCTTGAGGACACTCCTGCCAGAGGGGGTAATAAGTGCCTCTAGCACCACATGCACAGCACCATGTTGGTGCTATATTGGGTGTCACATGCAATAGTTGTACTCGAATTCTGTACCATCTATGGCAAATCTTCAGAGTGTTTCCTGTTATATAGGCTGACAATGATGACTTTGCTGGTCTGAAACACCACAGATTTTTCCATTTCATCTCATCAGTCTGCTCACCCATATCTGTCTGCAGACTGCTTTCTTTAGTCTTGAAGATGAGGATCTGATCAGCTAGGGCTTCTGTTGTCTGCTTCAATGCAATTGTTATAGCCCTCTTGAATTAGCATGGGAGTGGGATGAAGCTATATGCTTGTACTTCCCATTTGGAGGAAGCAGAAGACCTGGGTAGTGCTACTTCTCCTCCCCTCTTTCTTTGATACATCTGATGAAATGTATTGATTTTGACCAAATCTGTGGTAAGCAAGGTTCAGAATGATTATTCCATCTAGTTATATGTGAGGTATGTCCTCCCTCCACTATTTTTGTTCAGTCGATTTTGGACTACAATATTTCACAAATGCTTTTTGAAAATTGTGTTCCCTCAAGGCCCTTAAATATTGAACAGAATTAAGGTATGATTTATCTATTCTGGGTCTTTAGAGAGGTATCAAGATAAATGTTTCAAAACAGCAAAATAAACTCAATCAAAACCTACCTTCTATTTTCAGTAGCATTATTTTGTCCCCCAAACTATAAGAAACTACTAGAGAAGTCCCCTGGGGTTTTCAGGTTTCGTATCATTATTATGGTGATGCCATTCTTGTCAGCTCTTCTGAGAAAAGGTGGGATATAAATGTTTTAAATAATAAAGTGATTTTCTGCACACATGAGAGCACCCAACAATTGTGATTCCTAGCCTATCTGGTCACCATATTTGAGATGGAGTATGAAAGTTGAATAGTACTTCACAAGAACCAAAGATGTTAAACCAGGCCCATTAAAATAACATTAAACAGCATATTTTGATGTTCCTATCATAGGTATTTAATTGCTGTTTAGAGCTTCATTTAAGAAGTCCACACACAGAATGTGAAATGTTGATTAAGAGTCAAATAGACCTTGCTCAGTGACGGCAAAAAAAGTAGGCCAAGGGATCTAAAGATGTTTCATTTGCTACTTACATAAGCTCAACTATCAGATGTCCCAGTTGTGCCCCAAAGAAACCCAGATTGTGCATTCAGAATGAATTGTATAGAAATTATGCTGAATAAATTCTTTCTCTGGACATATCAATGAAACATCTGGGTGGAATTCTCCATGTACACAACAGGGATGTACACCTGAAGTACTCCACTTCATTTGAAAGGGTTCCTTGTCGATGGACACCTCTGTTTGCACAGCGAAGCCTCTTGCACTTTGGATTTTGGCCCTAACATATAAACATTGCCCTTCTGCATCATCTGTGCTGTACAATAAACCCTGTACATTCCATAAAACTACCCAGTAGCTGCTAAATAGAAGAAAAGACTACCTGTAGTTTGTTTTTGTTTTTCTCCCCTTTCAAATATATGAGCCTTCACATGAACAAAAGTGAATTAGTTCACATTAGCAGTTATCAGAGGTAAAAAACAATGCATTAAAAATAATCACCTAAAACAATGTTTTCTAACCAGCTGCTAAACCAAGTAATGTATTTATTTTATTGCACATTTGCATAATAGGGCAAACGAGAAAGTCTCTCTAACAGATGTGGTGGTGGCGGGGAAATTTGATTACTGGCCTCTGTTATTAATCACTGCACAAATCTTAAATGATTTGTTTCTACAGTCTGATCAATTTACATCAGAGCACTTGCATTTGTGCACACAATGTGGAGATAAAACATCTGTTCACACCTTTGCTGGCAGCATTGATTTTCTTATCAGGCTTGAAGTTCTGCAGTAAGTAAGGCACAGGAGAATTCACCAAGAGACGGCCAACTTTGAAAAGGAAGATTCACTGTCAGTATTGAGAATAATTCATAGCTGAAAGACGTTTCACCTAGCCAATACCTATATTGTGCTTATTAGCTGGTCTCCTGAAAGCAGCCAACAAGGGGTGGGGGGGAATCCATAATTGCTCTTGAAATTTCAGCCAATTAAAGTAGGGATATGCAGGCATAGATAAAATGTGTGTGTATATGCTGTACTTGATTGCTGAATCCTTCATATTTTATTTGCATACATATGCAGGCATATGGCAAACTATTCACAGATAAGCATCCATAAGAATATCTTTGAATGGCATTGCAAGCATTTTATAACATGAAATATCTTTATTAGAATTTTTTCTAGGTTCCTGTGAATTTAAACATTAACTTGATTTTTTGTAAACTAACAATTATAATTTGCTTTGGGAATTTAATAGATCAGTTGTAATGTGTGTTTCTAAACAAAGCAACATTCTAGATCAACTATACATTTTTCATTATGTTCCAGGTATATGTGACAAATGCACTGGAGATACTTTTTATATAATGTTAGGTCTTACATTCTAAACTGACAATTTTAGGGATTGTGCATTAGAAGGAATGTAGGAATTGTCTTGCTGGAACAGACTAAAGGTTTATCCTAACCTAGCACTTTGGATCCACCAGTGAGCTTTCAAATACTTCCTATAAGTTTGCAAACACAATGTGATGATCATCTCCTTCTGTCTGGTCCTGCACCAATCATAATGTCCACAGAAGCTTTGTGAGATAGGCCAGCTGTGCAGACTTTGTTCTTGTTTAAGCCCCACCTCCTTTTTTCCTTTAACTCTTGGCGAGGACTTAACAGATTTTAGTCTCCTTGGAGGAATGGAGGCCGGGGAGGGGAGACTGCTGTTTTTAAGGAGATATAATTGGCAGGGAAGGCCTGTGCCATAGACCCCAACATTTAGGAAGCAGAGGCATACTGAGAGAGGACACCTGTCATTAGGGTGTGGATGGAGGTGTTCACTCTGCAAATATACCCTTCCTGGAAATAAAATATGTTCCAGTTTGTTCCAGTTTATATCCTGGAGGTCAAATCCTAAGAAGCAGTTTTAAGCGCCAGGTACAACTAGGGTTGCCATATTGCCCAGTTAGCCGGATTTTACCCGGATTCTTTGCATGCCACCCAGTGCCCGTTTAGCCCCTTAGGTGGCCCGGATTCTCAGTTTTAATTTAAAAAAAACCCTAAGTTTCTAGGTGGTCCGGTTCTCGAGATATACATAAAAACGTCAGCCGCTCCCCAGACTGTTAAATCTTTCTTTAAACAATACTGTATAGCACTTCGTAGCTTTAACCCCACCCGTTCAGGATTGCAGCCAATCAGTGAAACCAGGGTTGTGTTTCAGTTTGATTGACCTGAGACAGTGTCTAGAAAACCTCATTGCAATGCCAGAAAATGGTGGTTTCTCCCCCTGTTTATCTGAAAATCTCATAAATTGGGTAAGTATATACATTTCAGTTTTTTTCCCTCTTGTGTGCAGGAGTCAGATCCTGGGCAGTGTTTTGAAAACCTTCCCAATACTGGCTTTTTTTTACAATCTTTTTTACAATAAAGCGGTATATAAATGTTGTAAATAAAAATACATAAATAAATGTTGGAGTCACTGTGGCCCTTGAGTCTCTTCCCACTTTTAGGAACCAAGGAATCTGCCTTATACTGATTCAGGCCTCAGGTCTGAAGTACTGTATATCGTATATGTAATGGTTAACTGTACTGCTGCCCTGACTTACTTTATATTTGTTGCTATTTTGTGTTTTTATTATGTTTTTATATTGATTGTGTATTTTTATTGTTTTTATTATATTTGTAAGCTGTTCTGAGCTCTGTTTTTAACAGCGGAAGGGCAGGATATAAATCCTCTTAATCAATCAATCAATATTCCATAGTGTTGGAAACTAGAGTCTAGGCATTTAAGGCTGAAAATGTTGCTTTTAAAAAAAAGATTTCTCACATCTTTCCCCAGTTTTTGGTGGTAATTCCTAGGCACAAAAACAAAACAACTGGACAATCCAAATATTAATATGCAAATAATTTGCATAATATGCAAATAATATGTATAATATGCAAATTAGCCTGCCCGGATTTGTGGAACTGGAATACGGCAACTCTAGGTACAACCTGCATTGAGAACTGTGTCCCATGCATAGTTACTGGGACAGAGCCATGCACTTCTCTACCATTTGTCATGGAAAATTGCTCCAAGCATCTTTTTGGCCCTTGCCACTATTGTTAGCATCCTAGTATGCTGGCACTGCATTGTGCTGCTGCTAAAGATGACGGGCCCCTCCAGTCAGCCTTTGAATTTCACAGCAAGGCTCATTGTACTCAGCAGTAGATAAGAAAGGATAGGATTACAAATTATTTTCAGAGTAGCAAAAGCAATTTCAGATTACGAGTTTGTTTTAATATCAGAATGGCTGCTTTGTTCTTTTTCAGAGAGATTGCTTTTATTGTGCAATAACTGACTTTTACCATTACTTTTTACAGCTAATGAAACTCCTGATGATGCTATGTCAGATGTACAGGATAAGTATTTGACAATGTTATTATTTATGTAGCACCATCAGTATCTATGACATTTTACAGTGCAACACAAGGGGGGGACAAAGACATTTTGTTGGGCCACCACAGACTCAATGTGGAATAATCTAGACTGTATTTTCTTTGTATCATCTCTTCACAGAATGAGCCTAGAATATTTGCAAGACGATACAAGGAAGACCCATATAGATAGGGCTAGAACTGGCTAGAACTCTGTACTCTCAAACATCGACAATGGCAGAAGAAAATACAGAACAAGGTATCCATGTCAGGCTTTGCCAATGTTTTAGTCTATTCAGTTTTAGTAAAAGGACACATGGGAGAATGGACTGCAAAATACTGGAGGATAGTGTGCAGCAGTCAGCCAACATGACTCCATTACACTCCCAGACCCATCTCCAAAGTCATTAACACAGTAGCCTGCAGTGAGTGCTAAGGAGCCAGATGTCACTCTTCTGCAGCTTGTGTTCTGATGGTTGCAATTTCAGCAGAAGGAGGTTGGGAGCACTGTGCTGAGATGCGGAGTGTATAGAAAGCCATCTCGCTTTTAGCCTCCGCCGGGTACCCTGTTTACATTATGAAATGCTACAGCTAGTATTCTCCAGTGTTTTGGGCTAGATTATCACTTCTATTTGCAGGGTACTTGAGAGTAGTGAAGTTACTCTCTTGTATTGTTGAGAGAAAACAGCCACTTTCCTCATTAGTCCTTATTATTTCAGTCTAGTACAGGGGCAAAAAACAGACCTCTCTGAGTGTTGTTGGACTCCAACTCTCATCAGCCCCAGCCAGCCCAGCAAGGTCAAGAATTACAAGAGGTTCCTTGACTATAACTTTCATCATCTAGAAGGCACCATGTTGGCCACCCCTGCGTTAGGGTTTGAAGGAAGTTGACAGCATTCACCTAGCCTACCTCCTCTACTTCCTGACAGAGAGAATTCCGACCATCGTCGGGCCAAAAGGCTCTGGCGAGGGTTGGTCTTTGCAGCCATGCTGGGGAAGACCTAGCATGGCTTCAAATCCCATTTTGGCGTGACATGGCCACGTGTGCCTGTTGCGTGAGGGGTGGAGCAGGGTGACTATTTAAGCCCTGCTCCGTCTCCCCTTGGCCTCTTTTCGGCCTCACGCAACACCAGAGGAGCAGGTCTTCACCTACCTTTGGCTTGAGGCCTGTTCTTTTGGTGCGTGGGGGGGGCAGAAAGAGGCACAATCGCAATCAGCTGAGAGGCACGGCAGCGTAGTAGCAGTCAGCAGATCGGCTGGGAAGCTCAGGGCCTTGAGGCTCTGCTTGAGGAGCATAGGCACGTTGCCATCAGCTGTGAGGCTGGGAAGTGCGGCGGCAGCGGTGCAGCAGCGCCATCGAGTGGAGGCAGCGAGGGAGGCTGAGACTGAGCGGAGGCTGCAGCGCAGGATCAGTTGGCTTGGCTGTGGTTTGGAGACTGGGGTTGGGCCTGGCCCTGGGGTGGCAGAAGGCGGTTGGGGCCTGGCTACATTCTTGCAGGGGCTAGAGTTGTCATTTGGCCCCTGTCAAACAGGCTTTTCCTCAAAATAAATAAATAAAAATAAAAGGCTTTTCCTTGTTAAGGATGGCATTTTCATTTGGCCCCTGTTAAACAGGCTTTTCATTGCCAGGGTGGCAGTTGGCCCCTGTTAAATAGGTTCTTGCTTGCTTAAGGTGGCATTTGGCCCTGTTACACAGGCTTTTGCTTGTCTTGGGGGTGGCAGTCATTTTAGAGCACATTTTGCTCCTTCGTTAGGCAGCCATTTTGGAGCACATTGTGCTCCTTCATGTGGGTGGCCATTTTGAGCACATTCTGTGTGGTGGCCATTTTGGAGCTCATATTGCTCCTTCGGGGGGGCAACACATTGAATAATTGACTGCCTGTTTGTGAAA
Source organism: Rhineura floridana (assembly GCF_030035675.1). Lineage (NCBI taxonomy): Eukaryota > Metazoa > Chordata > Lepidosauria > Squamata > Rhineuridae > Rhineura > Rhineura floridana. The sequence continues at coordinate 178,674,506 of NC_084481.1, read as the reverse complement.
GACATTTTCGGGCCCATTTGTTAACATAGTTTAACCATTATGCCTCCCAAGAAGGGTGCAGGGGGTCCTAAAGGGAAAGGGAAGGCTATGAAGTGCCCTGCGCTGCGGCCACCCATGCCACCTCAGGAATCTACATCTTCTGATCTTCATCTTCTGCTCCACAAGCTAGAGGAAGCCCCAGCTGACAAAGCATCAAGGCGAGTTAAGCAGCAGAGCGAGTTCGGCAGCAGGGCGAGGAGGCCAGGGCTCCCCACTCTGCCCGTCTGTTCCGTAACCTCAACTAAACCGCAGTCTCCAACCCATTGACGTAATAAACCTTAAACAAAACTATGCAGGTAAGAAGCCAGCACGGGTGTGGGGGCTTTCCAGTGTTTTGCACCACCTGCAGCATGTACAACTATCTGCCTGTTGGACAGAAGTCGTGGGTGTGCTCTCAGTGCAATGAGCTCCTGGCTCTCCGGGAACGACTTCATTTCCTTGAGGCCAAGGTGGCGGACCTGGAAAAGCTGAGAGAGGCAGAGAGGTGTGTGGAGGAGGCCTTCAGGGACGTTATAGCTGTGTCCCACTCCAACGATGATAGCTCTCCTGCTATCATGGAGAGCAATGGTCTCGGGGAAGGAGAGCATCCAGCTGACGAAGAGGGAAACCATCCCTTAGAAGGGACCCATTCCTTGGGGGATGAGCAGCTATCCTCTTGTGCCGATGATATATCTCCAGGGGGTGGAGGGATCCTTGTAGTGGGTGATTCGATCATTAGGAACATAGACAGTGGGGTGTGTGATGGGCGTGTAGACCGCAAGGTGTTTTGCCTGCCTGGTGCGAAGGTTGCGGATATCGCCCATCGTTTAGATAGTTTGGTAGACAGTGCTGGGGAGGAGTCAGTGGTCGTGGTGCACGTTGGCACCAATGACATGGGGAAATGCAGCCGTGAGGTCCTGGAAGCAAAATTTAGGTTGCTACGTAGGATGCTGAAAGCCAGGACCTCCAAGGTGGCTTTCTCTGAAATGCTACCAGTTCCACGCGCAGGACCAGCCAGACAGGCCCAGCTTTGTAGTCTCAATGCGTGGATGAGACGATGGTGTCGGGTGGAAGGGTTTGGATTTCTTAGGCACTGGGGAACATTTTGGGACAAGCCGGGCCTGTACAAAAGGGACGGGCTCCACTTGAACCAGAATGGAACCAGACTGCTGGCACTTAAAATTAAAAAGGTAGCAGAGCAGCTTTTAAACTGACTGAGGGGGGAAACCTGACAGGAGCTGAGAAAGGTCCGGTTCGGAATAAACCTCCCCCCTGGGATAAAAACCAAAGAAATGATGAAATTTTAAAAGGGGTAGGCCTAGAAGTAGGCATTGTGAGAGCAGGGGCACAGGATATAAATTCAGAAGAGCAAAATTACCACAGGCCAAACCACAAGTGCCAAAGACACTTGAAGAGAGACACTGCTTACAAGTGCCTGTACGGTAATGCTAGGAGCCTCCGAACCAAGATGGGAGAACTGGAGTGCTTGGTCTTAGAGGAGAGCATTGATATAGTGAGCATAACCGAGACCTGGTGGAATGGAGAAAACCAGTGGGATACGGTTATCCCTGGATATAAACTATATTGGAAGGACAGGGAAGGATGTATTGGTAGCGGAGTCGCTCTATACGTGAAAGAAGGCATTGAATCCAGCAAGCTCGAAACCCCAAAAGAGGCAGACTCCTCCACAGACTCCTCCAGGGCCAAGAAGATGCCAGCATGGTTAACGAGCAAAGTCAAGGAAGCTCTTAGAGGCAAAAAGTCTTCCTTCAGAAAATGGAAGTCTTGTCCGAATGAAGAAAATAAAAAAGGACACAAACTCTGGCAAAAGAAATGCAAGAAGACAATACGGGATGCTAAAAAAGAATTTGAGGAGCACATTGCTAAGAACATAAAAACCAACAACAAAAAATTCTATAAATACGTTCAAAGCAGGAGACCATCTATGGAGGGCGATTGGACCCTTGGATGATAAGGGAGTCAAAGGTGTACTAAAGAACGATAAGGAGATTGCAGAGAAGCTAAATAAATTCTTTGCATCTGTCTTCACAGTGGAAGATATAGGGCAGATCCCTGAACCTGACCTAGAATTAGGAGTGAGAAGTGAAGTGGCCAAGTTTGCTGACGACACTAAATTGTTCAGGGTTGTTAAAACAAAGAAGGATTGCGAAGAGCTCCAAAAAGACCTCTCCAAACTGAGTGAATGGGCGGAAAAATGGCAAATGCAATTCAATATAAACAAGTGTAAAATTATGCATATTGGAACAAAAAATCTTAATTTCACATATACGCTCATGGGGTTTGAACTGGCGGTGACCGACCAGGAGAGAGACCTCGGGGTTGTAGTGGACAGCACGATGAAAATGTCGACCCAGTGTGCGGCAGCTGTGAAAAAGGCAAATTCCATGCTAGCGATAATTAGGAAAGGTATTGAAAATAAAACAGCCAATATCATAATGTCGTTGTATAAATCTATGGTGCGGCCGCATTTGGAATACTGTGTACAGTTCTGGTCGCCTCATCTCAAAAAGGATATTATAGAGTTGGAAAAGGTTCAGAAGAGGGCAACCAGAATGATCAAGGGGATGGAGCGACTCCCTTACGAGGAAAGGTTGCAGCATTTGGGGCTTTTTAGTTTAGAGAAAAGGCGGGTCAGAGGAGACATGATAGAAGTGTATAAAATTATGCATGGCATTGAGAAAGTGGATAGAGAAAAGTTCTTCCCCCTCTCTCATAATACTAGAACTCGTGGACATTCAAAGAAGCTGAATGTTGGAAGATTCAGGACAGACAAAAGGAAGTACTTCTTTACTCAGCGCATAGTTAAACTATGGAATTTGCTCCCACAAGATGCAGTGATGGCCACCAGCTTGGATGGCTTTAAAAGAAGACTAGACAAATTCATGGAGGACAGGGCTATCAATGGCTACTAGCCATGATGGCTGTGCTCTGCCATCCTAGTCAAAGGCAGCATGCTTCTGAAAACCAGTTGCCGGAAGCCTCAGGAGGGGAGAGTGTTCTTGCACTCGGGTCCTGCTTGCGGGCTTCCCCCAGGCACCTGGTTGGCCACTGTGAGAACAGGATGCTGGACTAGATGGGCCACTGGCCTGATCCAGCAGGCTCTTCTTATGTTCTTATGTTCTTATGAGGGCCCTGATATGGCTTCTGTATTGGCTCGCATTGAGTCTTTGGAGAGGTGGAATAGGCGGCCTCGGGAAGTCAGTGGGGTAAGAGTTAAAACAGCTAGGGGGCTCCAGAGTAAGAAAAGTCAATATACTGATTGGGATTCTCTTTTAGGCCATTTGGCAGCTTTGGAAGGCTCTTTGGGTCATTTTGCTCCTCCTGCTTCAATGCCTGAGGTGGAGACTGAGGTTTCTGAGGTTCCAGTAGGTCCTGTGGTACAGAAGCCAGCGGTTCCTTCAGTGTATGGTGAGTCTGCGGCTGCAGGTAATGGCTATAGGGGAGCACAGCAGGGGTGGTCTCCTTATTCTTCTGCAGGTGCATATCAAGGGTTTGCAGGTACACAACAGGGGTCTGCAGGTACACATCAGTGGTGGCATTCTTTGCCTTCCACAGGTACCATGCCTTCTGGGCATGGACAGGGTTTGTGTCAATGAATACAGCAACCTGTCAGTGAGGCCTGTAGGCAAGTCTGGACTTCAGCAGGCGGCCCTACTATGGGACAGCCTCACGGGTCTGCCGATCCTTTGGCTTATGTTCAGGCTGGTGCTTTGCCTTTGGGGGAGACGTCTTCTCCCTTGGGTGCTCACTTGTTGCCAGCAACAAAGGAGCATATATGGAGAGGGGAATACATGGATGTGTTCTCCTTATTATATAGAGAGCCTTAGCCGAAGGAGAAGGAATAGCTGGAGGAGCGTGAAAATGAAAAATTTAAAAAGAAGAGAGTAGATAGGACTTGGGGCAACTGGTTAGCGGGGTTCTTGATCTATATGGGAATAGTGATCCAACACCAGCCCATGGGGGCTGCAGCCTTGGTGAAGTACCTTGATATAGTTTTTAGGGCACACACGGAATTCATTGGGTCAGCGTGGCTGGCCTATGATGAATTCTTTAGGATGTGGGCAGCAGTGGACAGAAAGGACCCTGAGTTGTGGCTGCAGTTTTTGACTGCAGCTCAACCCGTGCAGGGTGATAGGGCAGATAGTGGCCATTTGCTAGG